>NC_142169.1:17100000-17401250 GCF_029865625.1 Vigna umbellata | reverse complement strand
TTTTGAGTCATATTATATGCATTTGGATTCTTTGAGAGAAGACTCTCTTAGTTCTTGGATTAGAACTCTAATTGTTATTAAAGATTAACATTTTTTGGCGAATCTTCACTCAATAGGATCTTATAATCTAGTTTTCAGAACAAGGTTCTCGTTTGAATTTTTTTTCTTAGATACCAAATATCATTTGGTATTTAGAGCAAGGTTCTTATTTGAACTTTTTTTCTTAGATACCAAATATTATCTAATATCTAGAGAAAGGTTCTGGTTTGAATATCTTTTTTTATCTTATCTTTCTGTCATATTAGAAAAACTCAATATTTTATCTAATTCACTTTAACTTTCTTTATTTGTTTGTTGAACTACTAAATTAAAAAAAAAATAGTGAATCCAAGTAAAAAAGAAACAAATATATATTGAAAAAAAAGAAAAAATAAGAATCCAAAAGTAAAAAAATTATAGAGTTCAACACAAATTATTATAATACACTATTGTTTATGATTTTTAATTTATTAAATTATATTCAGTCTATTTTAGAGTCTCCCTATAATTTTCTATTTTTATTATTTTATATTTTTTGAAATTCTCTTAAGTTTTGTCAAGAATTTTCTATTTTCTTTAACTTCTTAAGTCAATATTTACATCTTGTAACATTTTTCATATTAATTTATCACTCTTTACTTAAATTACTCAAGTTCTTTGCCAAACACTAAAGTAATTTAAGTGAAAAAAAGATAAGAATGTAGTTTAAAAAAAAGTAACCTACAAGTATGGCAAGCAAGTGAAATTTAAATAAAATACATAAAGAAATGGTAATGATTTGTTATTTTTTTTCCTAAACTTTTGTAGAATTTATCAATATTAAACCATGCAGACATCTTTCTAAAAGTGTGACTTGACCGAATTGATTTTTAAATAAATAAATAAACAAACTTTTGAAAAAATCAATAAACAAATTCAATATCAAAAGAAAACTAAGCAAAATATTTAAAAACCGTAATTTATCGCAGTATCCTTAATTTCCCGCGGTATCATTTTAAAAAACCAAATAGCATTTAATTTCGACCATTTACGCGCCGTAACGAAAGCGATGGCGCTATCCACCGACGCATCACCACCACCTTCCTTAGGAGAAGAACCGTTACCTCACGACGGCGACGGTTACGACCTTAACGATGATGATAGTGCTTCGTTCGGCGTCGTTTCACTGGACGACGAGAGTTTTCCGTCGCAACTCCCGGGATCGGAAACGCCGTCGGAAAAGAGCAGTTTCACCGCTGATTTCTATCGTTGCGGAACCGATTGGTCCTCGCTGATGTTGCAGGATGATAAAAATAATAGACACTCCGATTTCGAGGGCGATTCAGGGAAGAAGATGAAGCAGGCCAACCTGTTCCAGATTTGGGGTTTCAAAAGAAGCGACGTCGTTGGTTTAGTTGAATCTGGACCGAGTTTGAGTGTTTATTCTGATAAAGGAGGTAGTTCTTCTGAAAGGAAGATTGTGAAACCTGGAAATTGGGGTTCGATTTCGCGCGACGGAGAAAAAGGGTCCGAGGACACGAAATCTCTCCGCAAGAGAAAGTGTTTCAGTGGTGAAAATAGGGTTACACGTTCATGTCCCTTTTATAAGAAAATCCCAGGTGAAATTTTTATCATAACTCCACTAATTCAAGTCGAGTCAGGGAACTGACTTAATGGAACAAGTACATCCGAAACTGCAATTTGCTTTAGTCCAAGAGACTGATGAAACAAATTTATTGAAAAATTAGTTTGGCAATAGTTCCATCTTGGACGTTTGTCCTGAGATTTTGTTATGAAAATTAGAAAACATGAAATGTTCTAAATGAACATACTTTATTTGCAAATGCAGGGACAACATTCACTGTTGATGCTTTTCGGTATGGGTCTCTTGAAGGGTGTTCAGCGTATTTTCTTAGTCATTTCCATTGCGATCACTATGGTGGCCTTAGCAAGAAATGGTCTCATGGCCCTATCTATTGCTCTCCTCTCACGGGACGGCTTGTTCAAATGTGTCTATCGGTAAATCCTTTGTAAGAACTCCGAAACTCCCATGTCTCCTTTGCTCTGTTTGTAGATTGCTCAATTACATGAACTTACAAATAAGACTCTGCACTTGATGATGTTTTTCACATTGCATTTCTGTGAAGGGATTACCTTATGTGTGTGTGTGTGTTTTTTTTTTATATATATATATTTATTTGTACAGGTATATCCACCCTTTGGAATTTAATACGGAACATGTGATTGATGGTGTCAAAGTGACTTTTTTAGAAGCTAATCATTGCCCTGGTGCGGCTTTGATTCACTTTAGCCTCCCAAATGACCAACGTTATTTGCACACTGGGGACTTTAGAGCGTGTAAACCAATGCAAGCTTACCGTCTTCTTGTAAATCAACGTGTAAATGTACTTTATTTGGATACTACATATTGCAATCCAAAGTACAGGTAAGTTCTGGTTTATGTACAGGTCTTGTAATTTGGTTATGATATGTAATAATTGGTTTTACTAATCTCGACTGATTGTTAAAAAATTTCTGGTTCAGGTTCCCTTCCAAGGAAGATGTACTAAATTATGTTGTCAAAATTACAAAGAACCATCTCAAAATTCATCAGAGAACTTTAGTGGTCGTTGGGGCTTACAGTATTGGCAAAGAATGTGTATATCTTGCAATTTCTAAAGCTCTTGGGGTATGTGTTTTTCCGGGGCAGACTTCTATTTGGACTGGTTTTGGTTTTTTTTTTCAATTGTCCTTGTTGTTGACAAGAAGGGTTGTGCTACGAAATCAAAAGCATATATTGATAACTAAGGGATTGTTTTTCTTTATGACGATCTAATCTAGATATAGCTGATGGTTTTGAAGTTTTCACTTTATTTCTTTAATCCTTCAGAGTTCAGACCTATCATATATTGGTACCTGAGCGATTGGTTTGTCTTCATGACGATCTAATCGATATTATTGATGATTTTGAAGTTTTCGCTTGTTTTTTTTTTCATCCTTCTGCAATGTCAAAATTTTTGCGTAAATGTGTTTCCAACCTTGCATTATTGGCAAACAACAATTATGGCACTTTGTGGTAGATTTATGAGGTTCCTCTTCATGGGTTTAGACTGTTTTCTGCCCTGAATTGATAAAAGTAGCTTTAAGTTGCCATGTTGTCTCCTCTTAGGTTGTTTGATCCAGTGACGCAATATCTATGCATTTTTTTATGATTCAGGTAAAAATTTATGCCAATGCTTCAAGAAGACGGATTTTACAAGCTTTTGATTGGTCCGACCTTTCAGATAGACTCTGTACAATAGGAAAGAACACGCTTCTCCATGTCCTGCCCATGTCATCTTTGAGACCTGAGGTTTAGTTTTGCGCCGCCCTCTTAAAATTTTGTTTTGTATATCATAATTCACCATCATGTTTTTACTTGTTACTTTAGACCTTAAAAGATTACTTGAAGACATACAAGGATCAATTCACAGAAGTTTTGGCGTTCCGTCCAACAGGTATTTTACAAATACTTGTGATAACATTGACCTCCGAATCATCTTGGTATTTTAAGTTGTCAACAGAGAAGATATTTGTGCCGCTTAATTAAGTGTCTTATACTTCTTCCTTCAAAATTTTAGGTTGGACTTTCAATGAAAAGATAAGCAACGATCTGGAACTAATTAAACCTGTTACCAAAGGAAATATCACGATTTATGGTAAGATTAACTGCATTTCGGTTGCTATAAAATATGAAGTGTAATTAGTACTTATTTGTATTGAAAATGCACTGGACTGAAGTGTTGTGGACCGGGTATAGTGTTTCTTTAGTAACGATATGATTTGAGATGCTGAAATGCTCAGTAGTAGTCATTGGATGTCAAACAGGCCTTTAAAATTTTGTTCATGTCTGTTACTTAAGAAATATAATTGACGTTGTCATTCTTATCAAAATTGCTATTAATTTTTTATTTTACTTGTATTATTAATTCATTCATTCCCTCATTTAATATTTTCCTCTTCTCTTCCTTTAACTCCGTGATAAATGTGTACTTAAAACTAGGGGAAGGAAGGTAAAGTTATATGCAACAAGATGATTAATTTTGTTTTGAATTTTAAATTGATAAATAAGAAACAAATTATTAAAAACTAATTCTTAAAAGGTATGGAAGTAGCAAGTTATTTATCCACCATTGCAGCACACTTCACAAGTCCCGTTTCTTCTTCCAGGAGTTCCCTACAGTGAGCATTCCAGCTATACAGAACTGCGAGATTTTGTTCAGGTCTGGAACTGAATATTGTGATTACTTTCACCGAGACATGTTAATTTATTTAATGATTTTGACAAAAATGCATTGTTTAGTTCTCCTTTTTGAGTGAATTTATCTTTATCTTCACAGTTTTTGAGACCTGACAAGATCATTCCAACTGTGAATGTTGGGAATGCTGCTAATCGAGAAAAGATGCAATCCTATTTCCGAGACTGGCTGAGGTGCTGAAGTCTCTTATTCACTGCTATTTCTAGATGGGATTTAAGTATTTATTTCAGGTCTCTACATTTATTGCTGCTTGTAGAAGGTATATGTCAGTTTTTTTTACAATTATAATAGATTGGATTACATACTTTCTCAAATTGTAGTGCAACATGTGTTTTTCTGCTTGTTTCAGTTTAAGCTCCGGTGTACTTCCCATTTATTGCTGCTACTAAATTTGGATGCAATGCAGGGCATTCATCAACTTTATGACAACCAAAGTAGGACCAGAATAAAATGAGATGCCATACATTCTGATATTTTCTGAAGAGTACTTTAGCAATGCCCAATTTGAACATTGTTGAACAAATACAAAAGAAGTAAATGTTGTATCTCTATGCGGTTGGATTGACTAGTATAACTTTCGCTAAAGCTGTGCATGTGATTGACCAAATCTGATTGTATTTTGGGAAATAATCTACATGTAGATATGATTAAAATATATTAGACATTGTTAAATATAATTTTGTGATTAATTTAAATGTAACATGCTTAATTATTTTTTTTGGATTTTTTATTTATAAATATATAAGCTTATGTCTTTGACATAGTAGGGATTTATCTTTTTCTTTTTATTTTAACACCACCCAAGAATTAGGGCCAACCATATATTTTTGGAGTGTGGAGATGGAAATATTATTTTCTTATAATAGTTAGAAGACTATTGCTTCCTCTATTACCACCAAATATTACCTGCACTATTCCATAACTAATTTATCCTTGCTATAAAACAGATGTAAACATTCGTTTCACCCATTCGTTTCACCCTCAACGGATCTTGATATCCATTTACATATTTTATATTTTAGTTTATTATTTTTATTTTAAAAAAAAATCTTAAGGATGTGACCACTTCTGTTTAAGTAATTTTATAAAAAATATTTAACTAATTTATTAAATATTAATATATAAATTAAATTAATATTAATTATTTTATTAAATAAAATAAAATTCATTTATATATAATTACAAAATAAATTTTAAAAAAATCAATAATATTTATATATTAATTTAAAATACAATAAATTAATAAACTAAAAACTAAAAAAAAAAAAACAAAAAAACCTTAACAGATATCGCCATATCCGTATGTGACACATCCTTTTAAATAGATTTATAAACAATATTTAAATAGTTATTTAAATAATAATAATTATGTTATTAAATAAAATAAAATTAATTTATATATAATTAGGTAATAAATTTAAAAAAAGATTAAATAATATTTATACATAAATTTTAAAATACAATAAATTAATAAATTTAAAACTAAAATAAAAAAAAACAAAAAAAAAACTCAACGGATGTGGCCACATCCGTACATCCGTTTAAGTAGATTTATAAAAAATATTTAAATAATTATTTAAATAATAATAAATAATTAAATTAATAATAATTATTTTATTAAATAAAATAAAATTAATTTATATATAATTACGTAATAAATTTAAAAAAAATTAAATATTATTTATATATTAATTTAAAATACAATAAATTAATAAACTAAAAACTAAAAAGAAAAATGAAATCCTCAACAGATGTGGCCACATCCATTAACAGATGTGGCAGATCCGTTGAAGAAAAGAAATGGGGGTGTAGGATATTTTAAAATAGGTTTAATCATTTAGAATATCTCTATTTCTGTAGGATTTTCTCAATTAAGTCCTCGTATTGCAAAATCTCTCAATTAAGTCCCTAAATGTGAAAAATTAGATCCATTAAGGGTTTGTCGTTAATTTGAGTAGACGGCGTTAAAATTGAGTATGCGTCGCATGGTGACATTACTGACATGACAGTGTATGAGTTAAAATTGATTTACAAATTAAATTTTATTGAAATAAAATGATTCAAAACGCAATGTTTAAGTAAAAAACAGTTAACAAATAAAAACGTTGCGTTTTAATTGAGTGAAGACCGTTTTAATTATTTGGGGGAATTTGGAAAATTAAAAGGGATTTGAATAAAACCCTAAATTGGAAGACTGAAATCCCAGAAATGAAACGTCTGCCTGAGGAGAGCAAGAACGAAAGAAGCTTTCACATCTCCACCAGCGAGAACCAAAGGAAGTCTCTCCTCCATGGAAGCACCGGAGAAGAAAGAAAGCAACCAGAAAAAGGAATTTCATGGAGCACCACTTATGAACGCTGAAGAGCATGACGGTTTGAATTTGACTGACGTGCTTGATTTTGAAGAGATATTAGTCAGAAAAAAAAGGAAACAGAATATTTAATTTGAATTGTTTGATAGAAAATAACAATTTGAATTTGAAATGTATAGTTCAATTTGAATTTGAAACATATAGTTGTCCACCATAATTAATTTGGCAAGCTGGTGAGGGGACAGACACATGTACAAATGGTTTTTGCAGCGTGAACGCGATACCAGATCTGCGAGTGAAAGGGTTTTGCCATTGCCTGCATCTGCACGAGCTGAACCTGGGAAAAGAAGAAGCTTCTCGATGTGGTTCTCCCACACATAGAAGAAGGAAACCTAGAAAATTGAGAATTTTCTTACGGTTCAAAAAAAATGTGTCATTTCTCAAATTTAGGGTTTCAAAAGGATTCTAGTTATGATAAAAACCAAGAATGCTGGCAGAAACCATATGCGATACAAAGATAACTTATTTAGGGTTCTCTGCAAATTTTAAATTAGGGTTCTAAATGAATTCTGATTTAGGAAAGGTTTAATCATTTGTTAATTGTTTTTTATTTAAACCTTGTGTTTTGAATCATTTTATTTCAATAAAATTTAATTTGTAAATCAAACAAATCCAACTCAGTAAACCGTACACTGCCACGTCAATAATGTCATCCTGCCATGCACGCTCAATTTTAACGCCGTCCATTCAAATTAACGACAAGCCCTTAATTGATCCAATTTTTCACATTCAGGAACTTAATTGAGAGATTTTACAATACAAGGACCTAATTGAGAAAACCCTACAAAAATAAGGATGTTCTAAATGATTAAACCTTTAAAATATAAAGGATAGTTTTGAAATTTTAAAAAAATGTGGTGGTGTAAAGAGGAATGTAGTATGGTGTAGGGAGTAACCCTCAGTCAAAATACTATGCTATTAGCGTTTTCTTCCTCTTTAAAAGTTGTTTTCTTGTAAAGCTATGCATTTATTAGAAGAAAAATTAATTTTCTTTAAAAAAATTAATATATGAAAGTGTAGATTTATGTGTTTATTACATAATGATCTATAAAGGGGTCAATTTAACTCATGGTTTATGATCAATTTTAATCTATTTTTGAAAAAATTCTTTTTAGGAAGTTCTTTTAGTTGGGGTCAAAAGAAATTGCAACCCACAAAGTCCTCTCCTAATAGATTTGATTTTATTACAAAATTTTAATTATTTTTTTAAAATATATATATATATATATATATATATATAAATTATATATTTTATTAAATAGTTTAATATATTATATATTTTAATATTTTTATATTATATTTATTATTATGTTAGCGAATAAAATATATAATATATAATTTAATACCAACTATAATTTATTTATTAATTTGCAATGATAATAATATATGTTATGAATTATATATCAGAATCAATTTATATTAGAATGAATTTTTGTGAAGATAGAATTTAAAACTTATTAAACACTCAGTTTTTTTTTTCTGTTATTCAATGTTTTTAAGATAAACATGTTGAAAGAAAAACGGATATAATAATGTTAATTTGATATTTTATAAAAAGATGAAACGAAAAGGAAAATAAACTAACATTATCTTTTGGTTGGATATATGTTATTACCGTATTAAGAATATTTGTTTTATTTTAATAAATGTTGTTATAGAGTATAATGTTTTTTTATCTTATATTGTCAATCACATTTATTTGATGAAAAATTAATCATAAAATAGATATTTATATCTTATTTTTATAAGAGAAAGAAAGCTGTAAGAAACTATACGAGTTTCTATGTTTGAATTTATAATCTTATTTTAATATACATTTTGTAATCTTTACTTACTAACTCTTTTTATTTTCAATATTCCTTTTAAGAGTGGGATTCTTTCATTCGGGAAGAATTCGGGTTGAAAACGAGCGTCCTCATTTGAATTACTATGTTTGAGCGTTCGGCTCAGCATAAAGATGTCGCCTACCTTAAATTTAATAATATTAAAATGAGTAACGGTTGGCCTTATACCAAGCGTTCGTCCTAAGTAGCGCTCGGTCTTACACTGAGCGTTCGTCCCCTTTAATACTCGGTCTTATACCAAGCGTTGTTCTAATTGATTATCTGTCTTATAACTAGCGTTCGTTCTAAGAAGTGTTCGGTCTTATACCGAACGCTCGTCCTTACGATTGATTTTCTAAATGAGCGTAAATAGCGTTCGTCCAAATTATTAGTAACAGTATATTGTAGCGTTCAGTCATTGACTGGTAATCTATTCCTTTAAAACGATTGTTCTCAGTGTATTTAAATAATTGTCTTGCTGTATCTTTATCCATTTGGATTGATCAAGAATCTTTGTACCTAAATTATTCTAAACATAAATTTTGTATCTCTAAGGGTCGGTTCGTTCAACTGATTCGGGTAGCCTTGACGTTCGTCGTATAAGTAGGTGTTAGGTTATTCTGATTGACAGCAAAACTCCTAAATCTAATTCTTAGCGTTCGTCTTCGTTCTTCAGAAGTATGAACGTTCGTTATTTTATACTTTTAAAACTGAAGCTAAGGATGATGATAAATTTTAAGATGTTGACGTGTGAACACTATATTGAGTGATTCTATGATTATGGAATTTGAACGAGCGTTCCAGGGAGGAACGACTCTTACTTATATGGAATATTAAATTTTGGTAAAGTATGACTGTGGATAAGTTAAGACTCGCTGTCCATCCTGATGTTCCGTGAGTACTCATCCTCATGTAGAGGGAGTATGTCATGTGGGGGAACGGCAGGAGGTCCTTAGTCCATAAGTTAACATGGGCGACGTAAGAACGGACTAACCTCGAGTGGCAGCTGTTTGGTGTATCCCAGTTACTACATCACTCGGGTGCAAGGACGCTTGTAACTACACAGATTCATACAGTCCGGACGGTCGTCTTATACATACATACATACATATATATATATATATATATATATATATATATATATATATATATATATATATATATATAGAATTTGGATGATGTTATATGTTAAAGTTATGTGCTTGTGTGAAATGAAATGTCTATTGTATGTGTTGAATTATAAATTAAATTATATAAGCTTACCCTTTCGTTTTCCTTGTGTTGTCCATTGTACCTGTACGTTCGTCCTGTCTTGCAATGATCATCCGTGTGGATGTGAGCAGAAGGCGAGACCACTTTGGAGGAAGTAATCGAGGAAGAAAACCTAGTGGAAGTTGAAGTGAAAGCGGAGCAGTAGGACGTTCGTTTTCCTTTTAGTTTTTTTTTTTGGAATTCGTTTTGTGATTGGACGTTCAGTTATTTGAATCTTGTAAAACCGTTCGTCCCAATCTATTGTATTTATGTACTTAAGCCGTTCGGTTTTCACTCTTCTCTTTATTAATGAAAAGACTGCATTGAATTACTGTTAATTGTAATTAATTTTGATTTATGATAATTACTGTATTTTAGGATGTTACAAGATCCAATTTAAATGTCATTATGTAAAATTTTATTACAAAATAACAGGAGTATAAAGATCTCACACAGATTTTTCGCTTTTAATAGAACTATTTTAAAGTTAATTAAAATTATAAATTATAAAATAATATAACAATATAAAATTTTAAAATTAGATAATTAAATTATAGAATTATGCAATTACAAAATTATTAAGTTGTAAAATTATAGAACTACAAATTTTCAAAATTAAAAGGTTAGAAAATTATAAAATTACAAAATTGTTAGGTTATAAAATTATAAAATTTGATAATTATAAAATTTTAAGTTTATAAAGTTGTAAAGATATAAAATTATGAAGTTGTAAAATTATAAAATTGTAGAATTATAAAAGTATAAATTTTTAAAATTGTAAATTATAAGATTATAAATTGTAAAACTATAAAACTACAAATTTTAAAAAGTTAAAAAATTTATAAAAATATAATAGAAAAAAAAGTAAATTTAAATTTTATCATGTTTTTAGTTTAGTTTTAAACTTTGTAATTTTAATAATTTTGATTAACTTTAAAAATAGTTTTTATTAAATTCTTGTGAAAGACTCGTTATCCAGAATAACAGTAAATTGTTATATTATATACTTACAGAAAAATCTAACAAAAAAGACTCAATTGAAAAATTATGAAATTTTGAAGATGTAATATACCACAAAAAGTTAATAAAGAGTTAATTAAGAGTTTTCAAATTTAGACTATAAAATCTGACTTCTCTAAACATGGACACTAAAATACACTAGCATGGACACTGGGCAGTTTGCCTATCTCAACGAGCTCAGGGCAACACTGTAGAAAAGGGAAGACTAATTCATAGTCAATCCGTCATAAATGTCATAAATTTGTATACTTTCTGGAAGGAAGAAAAAAAAATTCTTCTTCCATAGACATATCTACTAGGGTAAACTAGAAGATGCACGTATAATCAATTCAAATAGACACATCCGCTTAGATGCATGAGTAATCAATCCAAATACTTTAGGGAGAAATAAATTTTCTTATCCTGATCATACAAAAATTTCTCAACCAAACTAATTATGCCATCTCTGATTTTGACTCCCCCACATTAAGGAGTGAATTATGTAGTGTATATAATCAAAGTCTTTAGAACCATAGTTGCTTTCCATAAATTCTAATTCAAAGAAAGCATAAAAGTACGGAGATTTGTTACATAACAAGGCTTGGATTTGTTACAAAACAGAAAATGACTATCATCACTAAATCACATTTTCTATCTGACTATTATGAGATTTATTAATTTTTTTTTCTTGATACCATACCCTGTTTAATAGAGTGTCAGAACAGATTGATTTAGAGTCAAACATTGCAGGTAAACTGATATATTTTGAGAGAAATTCTAGATGAAGTAACTTTTCTTCTACCATAGACATGTCTTTCCTTAGACGGAAAACTAATAAACCAAATATTTTAATGGAGGATTTGCGGAGGGAAAAATAACTTCTATTCCTCCTCATTATTTCTCATAACTTATTAAACTGAAATAGCTGTTTGAATTCAAACTTTTTCTAACCAAGGGAATACTTTTCCGCCGTCACCAAAAGCAGGTTTGTTGAAGCAATCAGAAATATTTTACTTCACGAGTCCCTACATATTAGCACTAAAGCTCCCTGTCTAATTATATTTCTTTGCTCTGCGATCATGACTCGCAAGCTGACATCAATTATCAATATATGTAATATAATCAAAGTCAGCACATCCAGAACAACGTTCTGTACTCCATTATCAGTTTCAGCCCCATAAAAATACGGAAGAAAAGTTACTAACCATATTTTGGCATGCCATTTTTACAACTATGAATGCGTGAAGAAATTGTATCCTGCCACATCAGCTCAATAAAAATGCACACGAGAGAGAATGACTGCTTGCACTACAGATAAAATGGGCCGTGTAAAAGAAAAAAAAGAAATATTGTCTTCGGACTCTCCATGTATGCAGTATTTGAATGCCCCCACATACATCCCTTGAAAATACATTTCATGTACTATAAGAGCGATATTAATCACAAGAGGGATATTAATCAAATAATCTCGGTAGAAACAAAGACATATTTAGTGATGTGCATTTCAAAGGTTGTTTGCTTATGTCGGAAATACTGAAAATAAATGGCCAATCTACCTCGTGCAGTACTAAAGTGGAACCCCAAGTACAAATATCTTCGATTTCATCCATAGTGACCAAACTGTTTGGTGCCAAACTACTTTTCTATCAAGTAAATCATGCATAACCCAGTAATTCATACTATTTTCTTTGAAACCCTGTCCCCTAGCTATAATAGTTTATACTACATAAAATCTGTTAAGTATTATTATCCTCATGCCATCACCTTAATCCTATATGCTGAGAGAAGAAAATAACTTAAGCAGATTAGAAGATATGCCTCTAAAACAGAATCAGACCAAAGAGAAATAAAGGACATGAAAAAGAACCTTAGCATCAATCACTCACTCACCCCTCTTAATGGACAGTTAAAGATCAAGGAGTGGCCACCTAAATATTACTCCAAGGCAATTCAGAGGCCAGTTTAACGAAATGTAAACACTTCAACATCATTCATATAAAAAATACTAAGAACTCCCATGTAATGAAAACATAAACTTTACAGTTCATGCAATGAATCATCATTTCATTATTCACCACATAATTTATTCAATCCATCCTACATCATTATGACTCATTTTCGTATGGAGTTCATGTTAGTGATCGTCACACGCTCATTTACCCTCCAAATTAGATAATCAAAAGTCTAAAAAGAGGCAATCCACAATTGAGAGTACCTGCTACACTCCTTGTAATCATAAGGAATATGAAAAGAATTAATCTGCATATGCATGATGCCGTTGCAATCGCAATTTAGAGCCATGGTTCATATCATATGTATGAAGGGGTGTTTAGGAATATGCAAAGCAGTAACAGGTAATGAAACAAAATTGAACTACATAAACAATTCGCCTCACTCACTAAACAGGAATACTATGGTGTATTCACAAAGTTCAAACCTACATTATGATCAGAGGAAGACAGATAAGAAATTTTAAAATAAAAAAGAACAAAAAAGAGGTAATATAATGAGCGAAAAGTTTCAAGCCTGGGTGCCGGTCAAGGCCTTCATCTGAATATGGCTGTGGTTGGCGTCCAAAGATGAAGTCGCCGTGGGCAGCGCTTCATAGGATCCGAGCCTTCTCAGACCAACGCTCCTGGCGACGAGCGCGTAGGTTATGAGCAAGAGGAGAACGATGAAGATAGCGTGGATCAGGAACGCCAGATCGAGAATCGCAACGGCGCGAAACTTAGACTCGTCGAGATCGCACTGCGTGGATCCCTCGACGCCGCTCTTGACGTCGAGAAGGCGGTGGCAGCCGTCGGGGATGAAGGCGTCGGCATAGAGGGAGAGGCCGGTCTGCAGAGACCAGAGGCCGCGAAGGCAGAAGGTGGCGGCGAGAGCGGCGTCGGCGGGAAAGAGACGGGGGAGGGCGGCAAGGAGGAGGCAGAGGAGTGCGGAGATGGAGGAGAGGCTGCCGGAGACGGAGAGGCACTTGGCCTCGATGGCGGAGGTCTGAAGTGCTGCGCGAGCGGAGGCGAGGGCGGAGTGGAGGAGAAAGAGGCCGGAGGCAAGGGCGAAGGCGAGTTCGGCGGGGAGGGGGAGGATGGAAGGGGAGGAGTCGGCGAGGAGAAGGGCCAGGCCAAGGAGGAGGAAGAGGAAGAGCGTGGCGGCGGACTGGAGGGAGAGGAGGAGGTGGACAGGAGTGGCGCCGCGGAGCAAGGGGTCGGCGTCGACGGAGATGAGGAGGTCGTGGGCGATGGCGACGAGGAGGGCGAAAATGAGGAAGTAGAGCTGGAGGCGGCGAGGGTAGGGGAAGGGGTGGAAGGGTTTGGCGACGTAGGTGTGCGGCGATTTGAGGTAGTTGCGCGTGGTACTGATGAGGTGGTACATCCCAAGCGTGAGAAATGCAGCGGAGGAAATCACCTGATACACTAGACTCCCCATTTTTGGTACTATAATCTCTCACGCGCTCTCTCTTTCGCACACTCTCATACACTACCTTTTCCTTGGTTTCTTTCCTTGTGTTCTTTGGTTAGTAGCAGATACAGATGCGAACCCCACTGGGGATCTGCATCTTCATCCTTCCTCTTTCTTTTCTAGCTTAATATAAATTATTATTATTATTTTATAATATAATTTTATTTTCTGAAGTTCAATTTTTATTATTTAATACATATTAACGAGTATATTAATTTTAAATTCAATACAATCTTTAGTATATGTTTTTGTATGTTTTCTTTTGATTTATTTATATTGAAGATGAATAGAATTTAAAATCGTCTATGGGTCAATTAGATATATCAAATGAGGTGTGAGATAATAAAGACTTGGGTTAAATATGTTTTTAGTCCTTAAACTATTGACCGTTTCTGATTTTCGTCCCTCTTCCAAAGTAAGGTACAATTTAGTTCTCAATCTTTAAAAAACGTTCGTTTTAGTCGAAAAAACGAACGTTTTGAGGACTAAAACGAGGACTAAAAACAAAATTTTGAGGACTAAAACGAACGTTTTTCTAAAGAATGAGGACCAAATTGTACCTTACTTTGGAAGAGGGACGAAAATCAGAAATGACCAATAATTTAGGGACTAAAAACATATTTAACCCTAAAAACTTTTAACGATATAAAACATAAAATGAAACGTTGACCATTGGGAGAGAATATTTGTAAAGAGACAAGACAGAACAAAATTAATAAAGTGGTTTTAGGGGTATTTAAAACTTCTTTGATAATTTTTTTATAAATAAAAGTATAAATGTATTATTATTTTAGTTTATGTTTTTTTTATAGAGAATAAGATGATTAAATTTATTATTTATTATATGCCATATTAAAATTATGTTACGATAAAAAAATTAACTATATAAAATCAAACATTTTAAACGTGTAAAAATAATTTGATTTAATGTAGAAGGTCAACAATTACTTTTTCTTAATTTACAGGTTAGAATCATCGTTAAGTCTGTATAATACTAGACAATTTATTAGTTATATATATAATCGTAACTAGTTCTATATATAAAAATCTAGTAATGTCCATTAATCTTTCATATATTCTTGTATTAGTTCTTTTTTTATTATAAATAAAAATATGAGAGAAATCTTTTAAGCTTTTTAAAAATACATTTGTGCATTTTAATCTCAACATAATAATATTAAAGTAAGTTATTTGAGTTTCTTCTAGTATTGTCTTTGTTGTTCGTTTAACGGTCATAAAAATTTTGTCTTTCAAAATAGTGAGTACTTCGGTCTTACTTTCTTAATCTTAATTCTTTCAAGTGCCTCTTTTGTTGTTTTCTAACATTGTCAGGCACTATTTTATGTCGTTTCGTCACTTTCACAAAGCAGCGTTTAATGGTTTTTAATAATAGTATGCAAACGTGAATTATGTTTAGACATCATTTATGTAAGATTAACAAATATAAACTCTTTCAGATGACATAAAAAACTTAACAATAGTTTAAAAGAAGAAAGCATTAAGACACAATATTTATACTAGTTCACTCAAATTTAAGCTACGTCCAGTTTTCTCTTAAGAACTCTTAAGAGGTTCCATTAATATTTTCAAGATTACAACGAGTTTAACCCACTCTTAGTTAAGTATTCTAGCCACTTCGAGCACTCGAGTATAACTCACTCTTGGTTGAGTATTTTAGCCACTCCTAGCATCCAAGTATAACCTAAACTTGGTTGAGTATTCTAGTCACTCTTGTTAAAGACAAAATCGTCTATACGCCTAAACTTCTCATGTTTTGAAGTTTAATCAAATAACATTAAAATAGGATAATAATCAGAAAACAATGGGCTTGAAAAGAAAAATAATGGGTTTACAATAAGTATATGGATGAATAATTGAATTATTTTTTGGCTTGATGTTGAGTGGTATACTTTTGTGACCTATTCTCTAAGAGGGACCCATGGGAGGTCCACATTGGACTCATATTGGAATATGGATGAACTTTATAATTTGTTTTATGTATGGTGAAAAAAGGGAGATGTGATTAGTATTTAGTTTGACTATTATATTTGTGTTTGGTTGACTTCATGTGATTAGGAGTTGTTATACCAATATGGGAAGATGAATGTAATGGGTTATGATTTAATATACTTTTGAGGGTGAAGTTAAGAGTATGTGGGTTTTACCTATTAGTAGTATATGTGTGAGGAGATGGGCGTGTCTATTTTGTACCTTATAAATCATGGGTTTTAGGTTTTCAACTATGTCATACAGGAAAAAGGTTCTTTTTGATTATGCGATGTGGGAAGAGAGTGGGGTTCGAGTGTTGCACCCTTTTCGGCCATGCGATGCGCGAAGAGGGGAATGATGTTTTGCTTAGACTCTAGTTCCTTTGTTGAGTATAATGTCTAGTGTGCGATGCTTCGATCTTTTTACTCGTAAGTTCTTGTAGAGCAAGAAAACAGGTCCTTTATTTGTGAGGGTGGGACGACTTGAACCATCCTGTTTGATATAACAGGTGTGTGAGGTTGGGTACAAGTGATAAAGCAAGGTACTTCATGATGATGTTTTCATGATGACAATGTGTTTGGAAACTGTGTTGATAATGATGACATTGATGGTATGATCATGATATGGCTGATGAAGATGTTGATGATGATCATGGTGTAGAAATGATGATGCTAGTAAGGATAGCGTTGTAGATGAATATTTTTTGTTATGTTGTGCTTATTTGCTATTATATATTATATTGTTATTGGTTGTGTTAATGGTAGCTTACCCATACTTGCTTGTGTTTGTGTTTGTGTCTTGCAATGATCGTATGACCTTTGGTTATAAGGGCAAGGGATGCTCCAGATGCATGATAGAGACTGGGGAAAAGACTTGGTTTATTTAAAGTTTTTGTGCTATAAATTTTAGGAGTGATTAGGTTTATTTTATTTCTTTGTTTATTTTATTAATTTTAGAATTATGTAATTGAATAATATTTTTGATAAAGTTAGGACTTTGTTTTAATTTCGCACGTTTTAAATGTTGAAGTTTTTAATTAACACCATTTTTTACGCGTTATAAGAACTTTGAAACATCTTAACTTTAAATATAATTCATGACACCCTGAATTGGGGCATGGGGCGTTACAATTGTACCCTTCTAGTACAACAAGAAACCACAATATTCAATCACATAACTCATTAAACCTCTTAAGAATCTCATAAGCCTTACAAGTACATCCTAATGTTACTAATTAAGGTATTGAGTTTACCTACTCAATAAAGATGTCAAAATGGGTTTTGACATGTGAGTCAACCCGACTCACCACGGGTTTGAGTCGAGTTGTGTTAGCAATGTTTTAGCTTTTAAATATGGTTTGAATTAGGGATGACAACCGGTCGAGTTTGGTACAGATAGTGCCTACCCACAACCCAACTTGCAAAATGAGAACTCCACCTACAACCCTCCCGCTAATAGGGATGGCAAAAAAATTCGTACCCACGGATATCCGCAGATAAAATTCATAACGGATAGTTGGTACCCGCGAATATTTACTACCCGCGGGTTGCGGGTAGTGGGTTTTTTAATATCCACTTATAAATGGGTCGGGTGCGGGTATTATACTATCCGTACCCGCGGATATCTGCTACTCGAAAAAAAAAATTAATTTATATTTTATTAAGTTAAATTTAATTAAAATTAACATTAATTTATATTTTATAAGGTTAAATATATTTAAAATTAAATTTTAATTTATATTTAATATAATATATATTATATATTATATTTTATATATTTTTTGTAATTTTATTTAAGTTTTATTATAATATTTTATAAAAATATATTATTTTAAATATTTGCAGGTATCTACGGGTATCCATGGATATCCGCAGGTTTTAAAATATTCGCGATATTTTTTAAGCGGATATTCGTGCGGGTAGGCACTATCTGTGCCCGACCCGACCCGTTGTCATCCCTACCCGCTACCCACGTAGATACCCGTTTCAAAAAATTCAACGGATGTATCCACGAATATTCATGGATATTAAAAAATATATAATTTATACATTTTTAAAATAAAATTATAAAAATATATATACAATTTAATATAAATAAAATAAAATATAAATTAAAATTTAATTTTAATTAATTTTAATATAATAAAAAAAATATTTTAAATTTAATTTAATTAAATAAAATATAAATTAAATTTTTATTTTTATTGTTTGTAAGTAACATGTACTTGCGGGTCGAGTAAAATAATACCCGCACTCGACCTGCTTATAAGCGGGTATTAAAATACCCACTATTCGCAACTTATGAGTACTAATTATATGTCGCAAATTTTATCCACATAAGTATTCACATAGGCAGGTTTTTTTGTTATCCCTAGGTTGAATTGAACCCAACATATTTAACCCACTGGTTAAATGGGTTCAAGTTGTTTTGAAGGTGGGTTGACCTGTAACCCACCACCAACAACATTTTATTAATTTTTTTACAATTTTTATATGTTTTTATTGTAATGATTTACTACTTCTAGTAGGTTTATAATTTGATTTTTTAAATACTACAATGTTATTAAATAATGTTTAAATAATTTGGATGTTTAATTTATTTATTTTTCAAATTATGCACATTAATACTTTAATTTTCAACTTCTATTTTTATAATAATATTTGAATAATTAGGTGATACTTTGTTTTCCACTATTATAAAAAAATAAATCGAATAACCCACTTTCATTATATTACAACAAATATATAAAATAAATTACAAAAATAAAATATTTATAAGCAAGTTAACTTACTAATATGTCAATTCATTGTGGTTTAAGTCGGATTACAATATTGATTTTGCAAATAATGCTCTAAACCTTGTAGCACCAAACTTTTTAATAATACCTTAGACTTTCAAAATATCCAAGAAAATTTCATACTTAGCTTCTTATATTTCTCTAGGAGATTTAAACGACTTTTGCAATAATGTGATGAAACTCTCTTTTCATATTAGGATCTTCAAAAATAATGTTTTGTGAATCAAGTCACCAACAACATGAACATGATTGATATTTTTTACAAACTTGGGAGATAGTGTAAATTAATTAGAAATATTAGGGTTTCATTATTGAAAATATATTAATGGTATAGATTATTAGGAAATGTTATATTTTTCCAAAATTGTTGAATAAAATTAATGGTAATTAATAGGAATTATTGTTAGAGAACACTAGGGATCAATTCCTAATTAGAAATATTAGGGTTTCATTATTGAAAATAAATTAATGGTATAGATTAGGAATTATTATATTTATCCAAAATTGTTGAATAAAATTAATGGTAATTAATAGGAATTATAGTTAGAGAGCATTAGGATCAACTCCTACATACTAAGGCACATAAATAAAATTTTATGAAAATCAAAATATCTATTAATTTTGCAAATATTAATGAAATAAAGTTGATAACGTTTAATATTTTTTAAAAATATTTTAAAAGGAAAACAAATGTTCAAGTTTAAAAATATTTTATATGTCTTTTTACTTACATTATCTATATTCTAATGAATTTTTTTTATAATAAATATTATAATATATCATTTGAAAAAAATCGCATAAAGAAAATAATATTAAACTAATAATAACTTGAATTTAGATATAGATATCTCATATTTTAATATTTTAATGATGATATAGATGATTCAATGATATTAGATTATTATATTATAATGAAAAAATATCTTTATAGGATTGTAGTGATAATGAGTTAAGATAAAATAATTATATAAAAATATCAAAACAATATTTTACGTAACATATAAAAATATTAAAGAGAGTAAAATTGATCATATGTGAGTCCTAGAAACATTTTAATGAACCATTGAACGAAATTGGAAAAAAAATTGTATAATTAAGAGTATCATAAAATGAAAAATAATTTGGTGTTACGAGAAAACTTTCAAATATCAAACTAGTTAAACCATAGATAATGAAAATGGATTTAACGAAACAAAAATTCTTCAAATGAAAAAAAAATTAAAGACAAAAAAAAGTAAAGAAAAAATATATATATTTTTTTATATTACCTAATAATGAAAGGTTTACATGATTAAATACTTAAAATTAAAATTGAAAGTATAGTATTTTCATGTAAATATATATACATATATATATATATATATATATATATATATATATATATATATATATAAATTTATTTTTTCATATCTAATTAAAAAAATTAGATATTAACCACAAAGACAAATTCAAAAAATATTCGTAAAAACAAATTAATTTGTCATCCTATTATTTTAAGTATTCTTTAAATAGTCTCAATTTTAAAAATTGATTACGAGTGATAATAACTAATTATTTTTAAATTAGATAAGATGACAAAATAAATATATACATATTGGCATCCATCTCAATTCTCATTCTTGTTTTAAATTACTAAAATACTTTTAATATTTTAGATAATCTAAAACACCTGCAATAGTTTTTCTTTAATAATTAATTTCATAGCATATTTCTAGAGTATACATTTGATATATTATGCATATTTATAGAAAAGATTTTCCCTCAATAAGATATGAAACTAATCCATTTAAAGAATTAACATCATCTCCAATATAAAATTTTAATATTTGATATAAAAGAAAAAGATATGTATTTTTTCTTTTCATGATTTTTATTATTTTGTAAAAAATATTTAATTAATATTTAAAATAATAAATAAGAAAATATAGACTTAAATACATATACATATTCTCCATTCAAAATCAAGATAAAACAAAAATCTAATATAAAAAAGGAGAATGAAATTTTACTTTAAATATTGAAATGAAATATACCCCTTGCCATCCATCCTCGTCACCCACCTGTTTTCCTCTTTCGTTTTGACAACGAATGCAGTTTGTTATGATACTACTACATAACCCTTGTCTCCTCCTTACTTACAAATTTACCGTTCTCTTTTTCTAATGTGATAGTATTGTTTCGATAGATGACCATTTTGTTGAGGCCATCTATAATAAATCCGAATTAGAATAAATTTACTTTTTAGAAACAACCCTATGTTATTTTATTTCCTTTTTTTTTTATCTACTTCCGGTTAATGTGATTTATTTTCCTTAATAGTAGCATATTTGTTTTGCGTAAACATAAGTTGTATCCACGATTATTGGTATCAATTTAATAAGAAATTAACTTTCCACAAATATTAAAGAAAGAAAACAAAGACTTATTTTTTTAGTAAAGAAGTTCCTTTGTTCCTTATCATACACAGCTTGTGATTCTTCATGAGTTTTCTCTTGTATTTTTCCTTGTGTATTCATGCACTAGTCAATATTACACACAAGACAATATTTCTTAATGAAACCACTTTGCCTCACTATCCTCTTCCAACTTCCAGCTGCAGATGCAGTCAATATATCAAACTGCATTGCTGTACTTTCCAACACTTTCCTTTGGTCAAAACACTCTTCACACCACAAAACACACCAAATACGGGACAAAAAATCCTTCCCAGTTGTATGCACTTGCACACTAAAGAATGAGTACAATAAGTAATATGACCAGCACAACAACAACAATTACAAGCACCCACCAACACTGTAAAGAAAAGAATATTATATGAGTAGTCAAATAACATAAGAATGGTGTACAAGTATAATAACATAATAGCATTACTGGTAAAAGAATAATGTTGCGTGCTGGTCTGACACTGGGAATATATTTCTGGGTTACGTGCAGAGATGTTAACATGTAAGGGTAGTGTGCACTGTGCTATTCCATAAGTAAGAAATACGAAACTATTTCTGAAAAGTAAATTCCAGATGTAAAACATGAAATGGGAGGCATCATATTCTGATGTCTATAAAGCCAAAACTAAAGGATTAGTACGATAAGATCTTTGTGACTCACCCATGAGGTTTTGGTTTTCACACTTTTGGAAGCCTTGGCTAGCTGGACCCTAGCTTGGGTTGTTGCACCAGCAGAAGCATCAATATTTGATTGAATGTCATCTGCCATAATTATGCATAAAATATGAACCACTAGAATAACTAAGTGTTTTGGCAATAACAAGCAAGTAACATGGTAATCTTGTTTACCAATAACAACTCCCTGATCATGAACAAGAACAGCAAGGTCCTTGAATATTTCATTTGCTTGTCCAATTTGCTCTTCTACCTCTCTAATTCCTTGTTCTCTTTCATCAATCATGGCCTCGTTGAATGATATTTCATTATCCAATAGAAGTATCTCTTGCCTATAGTTTTATTTCAATGATCAAGTAAATCAGACCATGAATCAAGAGTTGAATAAGCCTGCCTATAACGGTAAAATAAAGATTAAATATTATTGAATGGAATCGGTCCAGTGAGCCAGCTGAAATGTTACTGACTCACCTCTTCTGCTCTCTAATAAAAGGTTGACTTTCGACATCTATTCCAGTCGATTCTTCACCAGAGCCAGAGCTGTTTACACAGAAATGAAAAAGAGCACAAAACACAAGGGAAACAAAAAGGAAATTAGGTTTTTAACAGTATAGAAGTCATTTTTTTTTTTACAATTATATGCCCTTCTTCATAAACACTTCTAAGAAAGAAAAAAATAAAGAAAAACAGCTTCTTTATAAACTAAAATTAACGAACAAGTTAAAAAGAAAAACAGAAAAATTATTTGAGCTTCTGCGCCAATTTCAGTTTAGAGAAGCTAATTTCTATTTTACTCTTATTTTTTTCTTCCAGAAGTGTTTGTAAAAAATTTCATACAAGTACATTCATTGACCTTATTGGTAAAGTAGAAGAGGCGGAGGCAGGGGTGTAAGCAGATTCTCGCTCAGAAGCAAGCTGTTGTACTTTCTGAAACTCTTGCAATGTCGTTTGAAAATCTCTAGCAAGCTTAGCATCTTCAATTTTCTGACTAGCCTGGGTTACAAAAAGAACAAGGAAGGCTATCTATCCAAACTTTTTTACTTTTTACACAGATACAATTCTAGCTGATTTAATTTTGAAACAGTCTCAGTGTAAAAATCTTTACTAACCAATTCGAAATTACCCACAAGTGGATGAAATGGTTACTAGTAGAGTCAACATACATACGTAACAAATGATCATGATTACATAAGAACATATTCACAGTGTGAGAAAATTCAAACAAAAATCTTCATAGTTTTTTCAAGCATAGAAAAATAGTAGAGCAATAAAAGGAGAAAAGTGATTTGCAAAACCAGGAAGCATAACCAGGGTATGATCAATTGTGGGTAAACAAAATTCAAAGTCACACATTTGAAGCATCAAATAAAAGAAAAAGAAAGCAAAAACAAAATTACATAAAAAATAATAACAAGAAAAGAGAAGCCTACATTGGAATTAGCACCACGATCAGATTCACTCAAGGATTTGAGCTTAGCAGAAGTATCCTTCACCTGTTGCAATATCCTCTGCCTCGTATTGTGCCTACCAAACACACCATAGTGAAAACACACAAAAAAAAAAAAAAAACAAAATTGAATAGAAAAGGGGGTAACGTGAAGGTACAGCTTCTGACGGTGTTCGGGAGTGTCTTTAACGGTTCCGACGGCATCAACGAGTCGCCGGAAAGTGGCGACGGAAGTGTTGATCTGGAAAATTCCGGCAGCAACGGCCTGCGCCGGCGACTGGTTCCGGCGAGATTGAGGGTGGGGTCCACCTTGGATGTCTTGAAAACTCATGGACGACGGAGAGATCCTTCACTTAGGTTATGAAATTTGAAGTAAAAGGCAGTTGCTTGAAGACGCAGAGAGGAATTGTTTCAGTTTCAGTATCAGTTCAGAATTTGAGTTTGAATTTCAATTTAATTTAGTTTAATTATTACCGAACCAATTGGAAAGTGGCAGCATGACTCAAAAGTGACGAGTAACATTGCACAGACCCCACTCCCCCTTTTGCTCTGTTTTTGTTTGGATCACAAAAACAATTTTTAAAATTAAAATAAACATTCATTATGTGATTTTATTAGAAGAAAAAAAATGTTGGAATTCAAGGACATTATTAGAGGTTTTTTTTTTTTAAGTGGAAATATACTAACTGTTATGAACTTAAAAAACTATTCATTGAGTATTTTTATACTATAGGTCATTTTATTACTTGTAACGTGTTTCTCGCAGAAATGTGTGTTATCAGAGTGGTTTGTTAAGTTTCACACTTGGATGAGAATGTTGCGTGACAAATGGCACCTTTAGAAAGATTGAATTAAAGTAAAATAACATTTATAAAACCAATTTAAAGTAGAAGAAAAACTAAATATAGTGCACTATTATCTATTTCAAATAATAATAAGTATGGTGAGATTTGAATGAGATTAAAAATATTGTCACATTAAAAAATAATTATTTAACCAATTTTTAAATTATTGATTGAGACATGATAAAATGAATTTGCCCATTAGATCAATTTTAAAAATATTTGTGAAAAAAAGTTAAACAAGGTTAAATGTAGTCTAAATTAAATTAAGTCATTTAATGTTTGAATCAAAATAGTCTCTTCTCATTCACAATAATTATAATAACTAGTCTCAAACCTATAGATACACATACTTATAATCTCAAAATTTGATTTCTTTTCATCGACCTTATTTATGGATATATCCATTGGTAAACGCAACACCATTAATCGTGGGTAAATTTGTTCATAAATTTAATTTCAAACCAATGAAGCTTTCTTCTAAATCTTTGGACCATCATCATCATCTCACCTGATCACCAGACAATGATGAATATGATAATCCCACATCATTTCCTACTCTTGTATTTAGAACTTACCTGCCTTATGCACGTAGTTCTTCCACCTAACCTACACCCTTTATGACCAAATCCTGCCTTACCCAAGCTTCCAACCGCCTCTTTCATTTCCTCTCTTCACCCTTTTCATCCTCTCTCTTTACCCTTAACCCTTTTCTTGAACATCTAAACCCTCTTCCCTACCCCTTTCTACTTTTCCTTCATAACCCCTTTCAGCTCCCTCCTCGTCCCTCACTCTCACAGCACCATCTCTTGCGTCGGGCTGTGATGTCCTTTCTCTCCTTTTTTCCCTTTCGATATTTATCAAATAAGGAGAAGAAAGAGCATATACGTGTCAGCATCCAGGACCATGTACTAACGGGGAGTCTCTAGGTTCTTAGAAGTTCATTTTAAGAGTCCATATTTACATTCATGTAATATGTTTATGTGTTTAAATATAAAATTGATCATTTTTCATTATGTGTTATTTCTGTATTATTTCTGCATTTTGTTTTGATTATTTAAATAATGTTTTTATCATGCTTTAAGTTAATTGTTGTTCTATATATTTTGATTATGTCTACTACCCCACATGCAAAACACATAAATAATCACAAACAAACACATAAGTCTAAACCTATGCGATGAACCAAGAAAAATTATATCGTTTAGTTGTGTATTTGTTAAACATCGAAAAGGGGGAGATTGTTAAGACAAAATTATCTATACATCTAAACACTCTTATGTTTTGAAGTTTAATCAAATAACATTAAACGAAATGAGAATATGATAATACTATAGGATGAAACATAAGACTTAGGCTCAAAAATATCCAACACAGAAAAATCTTAGGAAAACTCTTAAGATTGTAGAAAACATAAAAACACATATTTTCCCATAGATGAGATTTTCACTATGGTAGAGGCATTCCAATCTTTTATCGCTTGGCATAAACACTTGGTTGGTTCTGTTTCTAACCCCCCGGTATGGACTCTTACTTTACACTTCTCAATTTTAAAGTTTACATGTTATTGATGTCAAAACTTATCCTATTTTTTCATGTAACAACAGACGCTTGGATAGAAGAAGATTCCTTTATCTAAGGACGATCCTCTTGGTGCATTGTAGCAACTTTCTGACATTATTGCAAATGAGCCTATGAAGATTGAATATGATCTAATGTATTTGGGAGAGGCTCTAAGGTCCCAATATACCTACATAGTCAAGATGTTAGGGAGCTTGCGTCGGAAAAAGAAGAGTTGAATATTACATTAATTCAGCTATGGATGATGTAAGTCTATGAGCAATTATTTATATAAAATTGATTTATATATCAAGTATACTTATATCAAATGTAATTTTTGATTTCAGGTATATGTTTGGTGTAAGTAACAACTTAGGGTACAATGATATCTATGGGTTCATTGATCCACAAGTCACTCACGAAGCAAATAAATTTGATGATATCCAAACATATCTCACCAGCAACTTTACAAAGGGGAAGGAGATATATTTTATCCCTTATATATATCTAGGTAAGTGAAGTTTGTTAACTTCAAAGTACCATCTATGATTTTAATATATAACAATTAAGTTATTATTAATTTCAGACACTATTGGCAGCTACTCATTGTTTCCATACCGGAGAGTTATGTTGTGTGGTTCTGCTCATTGCATAATTCTCCTCCCAAACATCTTAGACATGTAGTTGATTGGTAAGAACCTCAGTTTGGAATTTCATTGTTATATAAATGAATGCTAAAGCTTTTTTTTAATAGTTCCATTGCAACACGTATAATGTTGTCTGGGAGATTAACTACTAACGATAAAAAGCTTGCATGGTTGACTCTCAAGATTTGACATATGCTAAAACCATACTTATAGTTGTTTTGTTTTAATGATTTTCACTAACTATTTACAACTATGATGATATATTGTAGTGTGACAGACAAAGTGAGTAATATGAGTGCGAATACTACGTAATGTATTGGATGACAAACACATTATTTGTGCCTATATTACAAGAGGTTGGAAAACAATAATATTTAGATTTAATGAATTTTGTTTTTTTCCATCATTTGGAATTTATATACACTAATTAACATCATGTGTCTTATACAATAGTGCATACTTATTAATATTTAAAATACATTGGCACATTAGTTGATTTATAGTTATTAGTTATTAGACTATTTACATTATGCTTTAAACATTATATGATGTAATTATTGAGTGTTGTGTTGAATCTATGTTGTAAATATACTATTTGATATGCATGTCTGTTTTTGTGATAGTGGATATCACAAAAGCAGACTTGCTATTAATTTTTTTTTGCGAAGTATAGGCCTCGATTATGGCAAAAACCGAGGTAGAAAACATATCTATGGTCTCGGTTCAACCACAATCAGTGTCATAAGGTGCACGTGATTTAAAAAAAATAAAAGGCTTTGTCATCGGTTCTAGTTAGAACCGCTGCCATAGGCCCACGTTATTACCTTGGTTGAATAGAGCTATAAACCCTCTACTCCTTTTTTTTTTCTTCCTTACTACCTCGGGTGCAAAGGAACCGAAGTAGAAACCTTGGACATATTACCTAGGTTGGAACCGATGCCAAAAGTACCCCCTCTTATTATCTCACCTGTATATGCTTCGCTTCAAAAATCAAAGCGTATTGTAAAAAAAACCTGTCGTTTCCCTTCACTGCACTAGTGACTAGATTTCTAGAATTGATTACCAAAGATATTTTGCCTATATAAGGTGAAGTCGTGTCCCCTGGATGATTTCAGCATGCGTAATAGATTACAAAGCCTGATAATCGATTACCAAGTCTTAAAATTATTTTTGGGGTGCACGACTTCACCTCTAACCACTGTGTCAGAGTGAAGTCGTGCAGAGGTAAGGACGAAGTCGTGTAGGGACACGACTTCTTCATTTGAAGTCATCTGGTCCCCACAACTTGTTTAGATCCGTAATTTTAAAATTTTTTGCCCACGTAAAATACCTTTTATTTTTGCCTATATATATGTAAAACAAATCTAGATTTTCTTATTCGTTTTTTTGGCAGAGAGATTTTATCTCTTTTTATTCTATTGCTTCGAATCCTTGAGCACGAAGAGAAATTAGCTTTTCCTTGCTTAGCATTTAATTAATTTTTTTTTGTTACTTGGTTCCTTAGTATTAGGAGAGGAAAGATAAAGTTTAAGTGTTATTCTTCTTTCTTCCAGGGAACAAAAGATAGAGATAGGCTGTTTTCTTATTCTCGGCCATTATAGAAGCGGGGAATCTTAACAGAAATATTTTAAGAGATAAGGAGAGATTTTGGGCTGTATGAGAGTCTAGGGTTTTAGTAGTATATTTGGTTATATTTAGGTGTTTTAAAAACCAGTTTTAGGTTAAGAGAGAGTGACTCATTCACGGCAGCCGCGAGAGAGGGGAGATCATCTAGTGTATTCTAGAGACTAGAGGAGTGTTAGCAATCTTTGGAGTTCAGATAAGGGAAGCAACCCGTGGTTTGTTGTGTGGGTGTTGTGTTTTTGTTATTATTTATTGCAAAAGATAAATATAACGTTGCGCAAGTTTCGTGCAGTTGCCAACGTTAATTTATTTTTGTTATGCAACGTGCTGCCAACATTTTCCGCAAGCAAAGGGCTCCAACGTTTTGCAACGTTTAAATTAATTAAAATATTATTTTTCTAAAAGATATTTTGGACTTTTGGGATCATGGGCTTGATCCATGAACTCTATAAATAGGGAGCTCCTCCTCCATTCCAATACACACAAAAAATTTCATTCTTTCTTATTCTCCTCTTTTCTGAGTTTCATTCTCTAGCTCTTTTTCTCTTCTAAAATTATTCTGGGTTATTCTTATACTCTATTTAGAGTTCCTTGCTAGTTCTGAGATCCTCAGAAATTCTGAGAAGTTCCTGTTGTATCCTGGGGGGCTTGCGCAATACACCGTGGATAAGTCCTTAAGGGCAGTGACCTACACGCCTCAGGAAGTATTTTGTTTGGGATCTTTATTCTACTTTTGTCAGCTTTTACAACAATCTTAAGGACTTATGGCTGACAACAACAACTCAATCCCAGAGAATCAGAATAATGTTTCCGGAACTCAGACGGTCTTCGCGAAACCTTTCCCGGATGTATCAAAAATTGAAGTCTTCTCTGGTCAGAATTTCCGGCGCTGGCAAGAACGCGTGTCAACCCTCTTAGACATGTACGGAGTCGCTTTTGCTCTTTCATCTTCAAAACCCGAATCCAGTCTCCCTCCAAATTCAAAACAAGTTGAAGATTGGGTTCATGCAAACAAGGTATGCCGTCATACTTTACTTAGTGCACTCTCTAACGATTTGTTCGATGTATACTGTTCCTATAAGGAAGCGAAAGAAATTTGGGATTCGTTGATTCTCAAATACACTGCTGAAGATATAGTCAGACAAAGATTCATAATTGGGAATTACTATCGCTGGGAAATGGTTGAAGATAAGGACATAAAGTCACAAATTAATGAGTACCATAAGCTACTCGAAGATATCAAAGCGGAGAACGTTCTTCTTCCAGATGAGTTTGTTTTAGAGCTTCTGATCGAGAAACTGCCGCCTTCATGGACTGATTACAAGCAACAACTAAAACATAGGCACAAGCAAATGTCACTTTCAGAGCTGATCACTCACATAATTATTGAAGATACCAACAGGAAAGAATGTGCTGCTGTAAGGGCCAAAGCATTGTCTGCAAAAGCAAACATGGTAGAAGATAAACCTGCTCCAAAAAGGTACGAACACAAACCTGATCACAATAAGAAAAATAATTTTCGAAAATTTCGCCCCAACACATCTAACCCCACCTTTAAGAAGAAAGGAAATTGCTTCGTATGTGGGAAGCTGGGCCATCATGCACCGCAGTGTAGACGCAGAGTAAGAAACGACAATCCTCCTAAGGCTAATATAGTCGAAGGAGATGACATTATTGCTGCGGTCGTTTCTCAAGTAAATCTGATGACCAATGTGAGCAAGTGGGTAGTAGACTCTGGTGCTACTAGGCATATCTGTGCAAACAGAAGTGCTTTTACCTCTTACATTAGTGCAGGGGATGGAGAAGAACACGTTTACCTCGGTGATTCCAGGACCACTCCTGTTCTGGGAAAAGGGAAAGTTCTTCTCAAACTCACATCTGGAAAGACTCTGGCCTTGAGTGATGTGCTACATGTGCCATCAATCAGAGTTAATTTAATCTCTGTAGCACTACTGGGAAAAGTGGGGGTTAAAGTGTCATTCGAGTCTGACAAGATTGTAATGACAAAAAATAATGTTTTTGTGGGGAAGGGATATTGTGATCAGGGTCTCTTTGTACTTAACATTTCCGAAAATATTAATGAATCATCTTCTTCTGCTTATATTATTGATTCATATGATATATGACATGCTAGATTAGGACATCTAAATTCTTCCTATGTTATGAAATTAAAACAACTAGGATTAATTAATATGCATGATAAACAGAGTAGTAAGTGTGATATATGTGTAGAATCTAAAATAACAAAGAAAGCATGTTTCTCTGTAGAACGCCAAACTGAATTGTTAGGGTTAATTCATACTGATTTAGCTAATTTGAAACAAACAATGTCTAGAGGAGGTAAAATTTATTTTGTGACCTTTATAGATGATTATTCTAGATACACCAAAGTATACTTAATCAAACATAAAGATGAAGCCTTTGATGTGTTTCTTACCTATAAAGCAGAAGTAGAAAATCAATTGAATAAGAAAATTAAGAGGATTAGATCAGATAGAGGTGGTGAGTATGTGTTATTTAATGACTATTGTGTTAAAGAAGGTATCATCCATGAAGTAACCCCACCGTATTCACCTGAGTCTAATGGAGTAGCTGAGAGAAAGAATAGAACTCTTAAGGAGATGATGAATGTTATGCTTATTAGTTCTAGTGCACCTGATAACCTTTGGGGAGAAGCCTTGCTTACTGCGTGTTTTTTACAAAATAGAATACCTCATAAGAAAACTGGTAAAACTCCGTATGAGATGTGGAGAGGTTATCAACCTAACCTTAAATATTTAAGAGTGTGGGGGTGCCTAGCTAAGGTGATGTTACCCGATCCTAAGAAAAGGAAAATAGGCTCTAAAACCTCTGATTGTATGTTCTTAGGTTATGCTGAACATAGTGCTGCCTATAGGTTTCTAGTTCTTAAAAGTGATACACTTGAAAGAAATTCTATAATGGAGACGAAAAATGCTGAGTTTTTTGAACATGTTTTTCCTTTAAAGGTTAGTGAGACATCTCAACCTATAGAAAATAATAATAATAATAATAGTGAAGCCATGTGTGAGGAATTAAGAAGAAGTAAAAGACATAGGAAGGAAACTTCGTTTGGTAATGATTTCTATACATATCTAGTTGATAATGATCCAAGTAACTTTGTAGAAGCCATTAGTGCTCCTGATGCAAAACAGTGGGATAAAGCCATTAAGACTGAAATTAAATCAATTCAGAAAAATAATACTTGGACCTTAGTAGATTTGCCTAAAGGAGCAAAACCCATTGGTTGTAAGTGGATCTTTAAGAAAAAGTATCATCCTGATGGATCTATAGAGAAGTATAAGGCAAGATTAGTAGCAAAAGGTTTTACTCAAAAACCCAACATAGATTATTTTGATACTTTTGCCCTGTGACTAGGATTTCCTCTATTCGAGTGTTGTTAGCTTTAGCAGCAATCCATAGGCTAGTGATACACCAGATGGATGTTAAAACTGCCTTTCTAAATGGTGATTTAGAAGAGGAAATTTATATGACTCAACCTGAAGGGTGTATTGTACCTGGTCAAGAGAAAAAGGTATGTAAACTTTTAAAATCTTTGTATGGATTGAAACAAGCACCAAAACAGTGGCATGAAAAACTAGATAATGTATTGTTATGTGATGGTTTTTCACCTAATGATGCTGATAAATGTGTGTACTCTAAATTTGAAAATGGTGATTGTGTCATTATATGTTTGTATGTGGATGACATGTTAATTTTTGGTACATGCAATGAGATTATTACTAGAACTAAATTATTTCTAGGATCGAACTTTGAAATGAAAGACATGGGTGAAGCCAACGTAATTTTAGGTGTTAGAATCATAAGGAAGGGAGATAGTTTATTCCTTTTCGGTGTGTTGAGTAATCTAGTTTGGTATGTGGTTATGTATGGGAGAATGATGATAATGTATACCGTAGTTGTGGATTACTCTTGTTGCGAGGTCGTTCTGTTTCTAGAAAGGGTAGTGGTTGTGCTTTCTTTTTTCCGCTAACGGACGATGGGTTTTCATGTGGTTGCCGCAAGGATTTTGGTTCCTTCACCTGTTTAGGTTGTTTCGTGTAGAACCCTAATTGGTAGTCTCTAAACGAGAGTATTTTTCTTTTTAGTATGTAAGGCTGGGTTTTCCTCTTTCCTTTTGTGGAAGAGATGGCATGTACTCCCATGGGGTGTAGAGGAGGCTAGGGGCGTTTGGCCTTTGCTGCCAGTAGTGGCTGGGACGAGAAGGAGTGAGAGTGTGAGTCTTGGGTAGTGTTGGTAGAGCTGCATGAGTGATGAGTTATATATATGCATGTTTACGTGATAGGTTAGGTTCTAGAGAGAGGAAGAATGACCAAGCATTGGACTGGAGTTAATGAAAAAGTAGAAGAGTTGAGCCTAAGCCTAAAGGGGGAAGGAAAAGTTAGCAGAGAAAGGAAAAGTTAGAAGAGAAAGAAAAAGGTAGAAGAGGAGGGGATGAGTTTAGTTTTGAATTGTACGAGGAAGAGAAGAAAGGGTGTTGATGAAGGTGGGTTTCTAAAACTAAAATGCATGATTTGCACGGAGCAATATGTAAGTGAGAATGGTTTTGGAGAGTGATAGGTTTTTACTGGGTGGAGAATGAAAAAGAAAAAGAAAGAGAAGAGTTAGAAAGAGTGGTTTTAAGTGGTTCATAATTGGTCTCTCTGAATAAATGAGAGGATGAGAAATAATGATGCATGGGAAATGGTTTTAGTTGTTTTAACAGAAAAGGAGATGCATGAATTGTTTCTTTACGTGGGTATGGTGAGAGAGGGAGAGTTTTCTTGGTGTGTTAGGGGCCCACGTGGGACCCGCTTCACGAAGGGTTTGACTTGATAGATGCACCAAAATCGTGATACAGAGTAGTGGTTTTTCTTCAGCTTCGTTAGGATTTTTTTTAAAGAAAGTTGATGGATAGTTTTAGGTGGGGCCGTGGCACTTTTCCTCGTAGTGTAAAATAATAGATGCAGGCGTTGTGTGGTTACGCGTAAAGAGTATTAGGCTTGTTGTTGATGGTTTTGTTGGGTTTGAAATCAATAAAAGCTATTAGTAAAGATATTATATTCTGGGCTGTGAGTTTAAGGGTAATACACCCTTGTGAATCAGTGGAAACTTCACTCTTGAGTTGAGTAACTTGATTAAATGAAAAGAAAACGGATTTCGGGTAATACCTTGTATGGGTGAAAGGATGTTTATTGTCATGGTTGCGTATGAACTGAATGGTGAAGGGTGTTATAAACCTAGTGTTAGTATTGATTATTGTATATTATTGAGAATGTTTGTGATGCATGAAACTATGTTATTTTTTTTGTATTGTAGTCGGTCATGTATGAGTTTTTCGTACTGTGTTACGTTAAAGATAAGGTCTCGAGCAGAGACAGAGATTCGAGTGTCACCCTTCCTCCTGTGCGAGGACTCAAGAGAGTTGAATGTCTCGTCCAAAGGCTTCGGCTCGTGAGTATAGTGCTCCGGTGCACATAGTATTAGTGTTTTTACTTGTTAGTCCTTGAGAAGTCGGGGAGATAGGTCTGAAGTTGCGATGAAAGACGACTCGAATCGCCCTAATAGTGAGAACATGTTATGATGACACAATGCAAGGAAACAATATTGGTTTTATGAATGGCTTGGTTTTGGTGTAAATTCTGTGATGAATATGACTATCTTATTACTTGTTTAAAATGATTAGTGTATATTGTATGTTATGATTTTCTGGTCACTCACCCTTACATGTTTGTGGTTGTGATTTCCACTTACGATGATTGTACTTTTACAGGAGTAGATTGTGTTGCAGATAAGACCAGTTTGAAGTAGCTGAAGAGAGATGGGGTGTTTAAGTTCGAGGTTGATCATTTATTTTTTAGTATTTAAAAGTTTTCAAACTTGGTATTTTTATGTAAAAAAGATATTTTGAGATTTTCGTTTTGAACAAGACGATGTGTATAGTTATGTTTTGCTTCTGCATTTTAAACGAATAAAAGTTTGATTATATGAAATGAATGTCTTATAGAAATGTTTTGAAAAAAAATCACTCGTGGCATTCTGTTAGGGTGTCACAACATACAACAAAAATATTCATCCTAAGAAAAGCGTTTAAAAGAAAAGCTTAAGAAAATAAAACATCTGAGTATAAGAAAATAAAAGAATTCAAGCAATATTGTAATATTTGCTTACTCTTGTAAGAAAGAGAGAAAGAGAAAAGAGAGAAACACTTGCAAGTGTTTAGACTGCATTGTATTGTACTCACATCCTCTTTAAGCAATCGTTGATTGTGATTCTGAAGAGAATTAAAACACTTATTAAACTCTATGGAGTTAAGGAAATATAGGCAAGGTTGTCTAGTACCAAGAGTGGTGCAAATACTCATCCAGTCTAGGGCAACAGGAGGTTATTCGCTAACTGAGAAGACTAGGAGTGGTGCAAATACTTATCCAATCTAGGGTTACAGGAGGTTATTCAATGACTGAGAAGACCAAGAGTGGTGCGAATACTCATCTAGTCTAGGGTAACAGGAGGTTATTCATTGACTGGGAAGACTAGGAATGATGTGAATACTTAGTTGTAATCTTGTTGAAGATTATAGTGGAACCCTCTATGGAGGAGACTGGATGTAGCTAGTTGAAGTGAACCAATATAAAAATATTTGTGCAATTGTTGTTTACCTTTTGTGTAAACGTTTTTCTTATAAAACCTGTAGCTGCATTTTTATTTCTACATATAAGAAACTTACGCACTAAACGATTCTTATTCAACTAAGGAAGTTCTTATAAACACTACAATGTACGTTCTGAATAGCACGTCAAAAGCAACTATCATTCAGAATCATTTACACAATCGAACATTTAAGTATTCATTTGATAAATCCAAAACTTGACAAATGTGCTATATGAGAAGGGTTGCGAAAAGAACTTTTCCTTTAACATTATTCAACCCCTCCCCCCTCCCCTTTCTATTGTTTTTCAGGTACTTCATTACCAAATTTGTATCAAGGAGGAGTATTAAAGTGTAATGCAAATTCTAGAAGAATATAGAAAATCCTAAGATAGAAGTTTTAAAATGTAATAGAAGTTCTAGAATATTGTATAAAAGCCTTAAGATAGGAAAAACAAATCAATAACATTATACATAGGTAAAAATCTAGGACATTTCACATAAGTTGTGGCTACTATGTTCTAGAATAATCTATGGTTCTATAAATACTCATGTACTCTACCATTTGATGAAGACAACATCTACCATAGCTAAAACAACTACAACACTTCTTCTAACTACTACCTTCACATTCCATTATCTCCACATTTTCTCTTCCCCATCAACTATTCCTTTCATAACCTCAAAATACTAACAATTGTTAGCCATGTCATTGATAGTATATTTGGTTTATGTTGGGAACCCTTTGTCATAGGGAGTGCATAAGAAAAAAATATGGATGTTGTGATGAGAAAGAAGTTAACCAGTTTCATCAACCCTTTGTTGGTAGTGAGATGGACATTATTAGTGAGGATGGTCTTTCGTGCATATCAGAGCTTAAAAAGGTTGACAAAGTAAATATGAAGTTGGTTTTGTAGTAATAAGTTAGATTTAAAGTCCGCTTCTTAACATGGTATCAGAACCATAGGCTAAAGTTTATGTTAGAAAAATTTGTTGCTTGTTGTGTCAATATTTCAACCTCCTATAAGACCATCCATTACTGTTTAGTCCCACGTTTGAGATGTATATAGCTCAACGTAAGGAGGTGTGTTCAAAGTCTCATATTGACTAGGGATAAGATTATTTTATTGTATATAAATTGGTGAAAAACCTCATCTTTCAAGCCAATTTTGTAGAGTTGAGTTAGACTTAAAATTCACTTCTTAACATATTTAATTCATGACTTATACAAGGCTGAGATTCTAACTTTGATATAGTTTTCTTATTATTTTATTCTTTTATGTTTTTTAAGCTTCCAATGGTTATATGTACTCTATCAAATTATTAACTCAACAATCCCTTATACATAATTGGGAATTAATGAAATAATGGGTATGGTTTTTTATACAATTGGATAGGATAAGAGATTTCGAGGCTAAGTCACATACCTAACGATTAAACAAATTGGAACTTTTATCAAAAAATTAAGGTGACAATGCAATACTATTACCCATTGAACTTTGGTAATGCATTTACCAGGTCAGGTCTCAACTCCCACTCCTCATTAGGGTATTCAATGTTACTTCGGATAGCTGTATTGTGAGAGGTGGCTAACTGTCTAATGGTTCTTTGTGCCATATTGTTTGGGTTAGGATCATGTAAAGGATTGGATGGTATGTTTGTGATGAGAGATAATGAAGGTGGTATGACTTCAGATGTAGGAAGTGTTCCCTCAGTAGAACACCCAAATTTCAATCTTCTCCGCAGCTTACGCAAATTCCTTTCGACTTCCGGGTTAATTTGATAAAATTCTCCCGGGTTAGCTCTGGTCATACACTACGCAATATGCTTGAAGTTGTTTCTTTGTTACTTCTCTTTTTCTTTTGTTCTTGCTTTAAAGAAAGATTTCAAATAAGAGATAAGAGAGACTTGTTGGGTCCACTCTCAGGAAAGAGAGGTACGTCAAAATGGACAACTTAAGTACCAAGTCTTTCCTAGCCAGAGTGTATTCAAACTAGCCTCAAGTATTTCTCAAGAGAAATTCTTAATTAAAACAAGAACAAAGATTTTTTTTTTCTAAAACAATAATGACTAAAGACTACAAAATAACTCAAATTAAATTAAATGTATGTGCGTTAAAAAAAATAAAGATAAAAAAAATAAAAATAAAAATAAGAATAAAAATATTCAAAATACTAACCGTACTCCCCAGCAACGGCACCAAATTTGATAGGCTGTCGTTGAAGCTATCAAATTAATACTACTTTTCAAGGCAACTTTAGTATTGCCAAGTAGTATTCAAGAAAGTAGATAGGGTTAAAGTAACCCTGAGTCGTCTCTCAACGAATACGGAATTGCCTTTTAATATTTGAATCTTATGAATGCAATGCAATGTTCAAGAATAAAAATGATGTTTGGAGAAGGTTTAAAGAACAAATAAGAAACTTAAAAATGATTATAATGAAATAGGCTAATTCCACTGCTTTTCCAAGATAGATTCATCATCGGTTATTCACAGATAATTGTTCAATCGATTATTATTTAAGTTTCAAATTAATTAAAGTACATTCTTAATTAATTTGAGGGCGATCATGCACTTAACCAAAGTAAATTCTCAATCAAATGCAAAACCTTTCTAGATTATTCACAATGAATTCAACCAAAGTACATTCTCAATCAAATCCTGTTGTGTTTAATCATGTCTATTCTTAAATCGCCTAACCAAATTAAAAACTAATCAATCAAAGTAAATTCTCAATTGATTATAGTTGAAATTATTACTACCAATCAAAGTACATTCTCAATTGATAGTAAAAATCATTTAATCATATGGAAGTTCCTAAATTAAATCAAAGTAGATTCTCAATTAAACCTAGACTCATATATAGATTCAAACACATTATGATGCAAAAATCTTTGCTTTTAATTTGATAGAGAGATGAAAGACATAGAGAGAGAACAACTTAAATCAATAATAAAAATAAACAATTGCATTAACTCAATCTAACCTCAGAATTCATAATGGAATTACAGCAAAATAGCCCTAGATGCTTAGTTCTCCATGAATGGAGTTGAATACAAGATGAAATAAGAGAAAGAGAAGTGGTGAATGAATGAATGAAGTTCAATCTCTTTTCTACCTCCCCTGGGTCTCTTTATATAGGGCTTGGTTGGGCTTGGACTCTAAATATTTAGTTGACAGAATCTTTTATCTTATATCTTCCAAATAACTAAAAGATTTAGGTAATTATAACATTATTTGGAAGATATTTTTTGTTGATATTCCTAAATTAAATTAATTCAACAACTGAATTTTATCTTTTAGCTTTTCTAAATTTCCAAAATTGCAGAAATACCATGAAATTTCCTCTATCTGCACTTTAGCCCCCTTTTTAATTTCTGAAATTGCATGAAAGCCCCTCAGTTGACCACCTTTTACCAGATTCAAACAACATTGACCATTTTTGACTCAAGATGACGCGCCAATGAGTGCCTGCCATGTGTCAATCTCCTTCTTCAAAATTAGGGTTCTCAATTGAGCAAAGAAGCTTGTGCTGCCTGCGCCGTAAGAGGGGTTACTTTCTGGGATGTTCGAAGGAAATTGATTCGTGATTGATGAAGACTGGAGGTAGAATTGATCTCGCGATGGCGCTGGTTGTGCGGATACTGGCAGCGGTGATGGAGGCGTGACATTGGTTCGAGGAAGATGGTGGAAAACGAGAGTTTCGCGAGAGATTGGGTTTTACTGTGTGGTTTTTCTGAGTGCAGGTGGTGGCCATTTTGGAGTTCGTTGACGGCGGCGCGGCTTTGGGCTTTGGGTGGTGGTCCGGTTGCGGAGTGGAAAGGTTCACGGCGGTGGCGCGTCTTGCAGTGGTGCGACGGCAAGGTGATGAGAATCGTTGTTGTGCGTCGATGGATGTTGGCAGTGGCGACGATTTCAGAGGAGGAGACTGTCACGGTGGAACGGAGGTGAAGGTTAGTGGGGGAGCAGTGCGGCGGCGCGGTTTCGCGGTAGCGGCACAACATGGTGGTGACGAGGGTGGTTGCGCGATGGTGAGAAGAACTCACGTCTGAGTGTTGAAGGTGGAGACGGTGGCGCGGTGGAAAGGATGGTGGCGTGATGGTGATGGATGGTTCGAGATTGGCAAACCCGCGAGGAAGATAACGGTGGCCATGGAAGAAGGTCACGAGAAGCATGGTGGTTGTCCGGCGTGAAAGGAGAAGCTGACCGGCGGTGAGGATGGTTGCGCGGCAGCGGCAGACGACGCTATAGCTGGCTAGGGTTTGGATTGGGAATTAGGGTTTCTGAGGAGAAGATGATGATGTGGCAGAGGGGGTGATATGGCAGCATGTGGTTGGATAGCACTTAAGGTTTTAGATTGCCACATGACATGATCTGGTGGAGTCTAGTTTAGGAGGGGTGTGTATAGGAAACATAGGGAGGTGTAGGAGAAAAAGCTTAGTGTTTGGGCTTGGTTGTTGTCCTGTTTCAAAAATAAGAATGTATGTAGGGAAATTTAGGAGGTGCAAGGGTAAAGTTTGTCTGTTTGGCCCATTTGTATATTATTTTCCAAATAAAATATGATTTTGGGCCTTGAATTGCCATTTTGACCAATATAACTTATATTCTCAGCTGCACAAATAAACGTAAGAATTTCCAAGAATAATTTATGCAACTAAAAATCGGTTTTTAAGTCCATTTTTATTCCCAAACCCAACAATTCCAATCATCACAAATTCACTTAAAATCAATCATTTAAGCACAATTATTCCATCAAAAATTTGAATTTTAAAACATAAATGTGAGCATAAATATGTATTCATTAGTAATCTTGATGGTAAAAGAACAAAGGCAAAAAGCTAGTTTGGATACAAGCTAAAAACACTTTTGAGATCATTTTTATTTAAAATATAAAGCTTTGTCTAACATAGAGATTCTCTCTAAAACGATTTCTAGCTTTGTATCCAGACTCAAAATAAGCATAAATGAGTTTTCTGTCCAAATGCATTAATTTCATAGCAAAAGAAAATTAAGATTAGTGCTTCTATACAAAACGAACTCATACACTACATAATATGTGAAATTATTTGCAAAATTTAATCCATAGAAATAAACCTGTCGATAAAACATATTTCATTTATTGACGAATTTTTTTATCGATAAAATCTTTCAATAATGAAAAATCTAAATATTTGTCTATAACATCCATTGATAATTTAAAATGTTTATTATTCACGAATTTATCTATCGATAAATCTATCAGTAAAAAGAACGGAAAATTTCTCACCTTCGTCATTTTATCTTCTTCCCTTTAATAGTTCCACCTTTAAAATATTAAATCATTAACACAAATATCCTAAAAAAATGAAATAATAATGGAGGTATAGAGTAAGATACCAGGGGTGCACGAGGACATGGTGGACTCAGCCCAAAATATCCTCATCTTTATTATTAGTGACTAAAGCTCATTCCTCACATCCTTCACATTCGCGAGCCACAAAACTTAGACTAGGTTGTCATTGCTCGCACCACCATCGCTCACTGTCGTTGTAACACTTATAATCACAAACTCAGTCAATGGAACTAGTGAGCCTTTTTCTTTGTGTAGGGTTTCGTTCTTATCCCAGTGGTGTTATCTTCACCAAGCTCCGCTCGTGGCTATCACTTGTCATACCTAGGGGCTCACACGATTACACTTTTCCACATGATAGTTTCTTTCAAACATGTCACTGCATATTCGCTTGCTAGCCACGTCCTTCGACCATTGAAAGCGCCACCAGTATCGCGTTGATCTCCTCTTCTTGTCGTTCTTATTTTGTGGGGAGACTCTTATTCATCATTTATCTCACAAAAGTTCCAAAAAGAGTCACCAAAGTCCCTTCCCAATAGGTCTCACTATGATGCTGCAATCCACCATCACAGTAACCGAAACCTTTGACGCAATCGGTTCTGGCAACAACTTCTTCCTTTTAGACCTAACTGCACTAACAACCAGTGAATACTCCCTTACACCGCTAGCTATGTCGCTGCCTAGGACTAAAGTTGCCTCCAATGCTACTGGTGGCCAACACACATGACCATGGCTTCACGATTGGCTTTAATTTCTGAACAAAAATGTTCCTCTTTGTCAAAATTATCTATGTCAATTGTGCTTCTCTATTCTCTCTATTTTTTCAAATTTTGTTTCTAGTGCTATGTTGGGGGACCGAATGAATGTGTGGTGATTTGTGTTAATGAAGGTAATGATTATGGTGAATGTAGATGAAGTAATGGAATATGTGAAGAATTTGTGAGTGAAAAGTGGTGGTGAGCAAGAGGGTGGTTATAAAGATGGGATGGAGTTAAAGGCGGATAACGATGAGGAATAAAATAGTTGGTGCCTTCACTAATGTAATTTTGGGTTTCTGCGTGCGAAGAATGGAGTATTAAACAAGAGGGAGACGAAGGGAATGCCTTTCGTGTGTTGCATTTTATGGATGGCTAAAGGGATGATGAATAGTTGGGATGGATATAGATAATGGTGTTTCTAGATGATTATGATTATAGAATGATTTGGTGAGCAAAATTGATGGTGTGAATGAAAGGATGGGGTATGAAAGTTGTTTTGGTATGGTGCTGAGAATTGAGTGTGAAAAAAAATGGAGGAGATATAGGTTTATGATTTTCTATGATTGGCGCGTGGGTAGTTATGTGTAGCTTAATGAGGATAAAATTGATTGGAGAAGGGTCCACGGGTGTGTGGGAGGAATAATGATGACATGCGAATAAAAAATGTGTGGATGGTTAAGTTGTGTAACACTCCAATTTCCAGGGTGTCACGGGTTATTCCACACTCTTGTACTCTACCTCACCGACTATAGCCGCTCCTACAGCCCCATTTGTAGATTCTCCATACAAATACGTTTGGGTAGTCCCGCAATCTAGCTAAGGAACATGTAATCTTGTCACACAAGGACAAGGAAAACACATTCACCAACACACAAGGAAGGCTAACTACCAGAACAACCCTTCCAATGCGCACAAGGCAAAAGGAAGCACATATCCGCAGATAACACCAAAATTTACTAGGTACAACAAGTATACTTATCCTCCACTCTCATGCTCATCAATCACATACTCAGGTACATCCCACCACTCACTCATGCTCCAATCTCATCCATAAGTCAAACTTGACCCTAAACATAACCACTAATCTTATTCTCTTATTATCATCATGTTCCACAGCTCCTTAGGCTTGGTCCACGTCCAATCTTCATCAAAAACGCATTATTTCAATTAAAAAATACTCTCGGATAATCGACTATCATAAGTGATAATCGATTATCTTAGTGTTTTTACTCATCAAATCACGAGAATTCATTACTCATGAAAGGATAATCGATTATCATCCCAGATAATCGATTATTCCTGAAACCACACTCAAAACCAGCGCACAAATAATCGATTATCACTAACGATAATCAATTATTGCCGAATTGAAACATATCCTCGACAGATTTCAAGTCTGCAAACACACATGCAACAACTCTAAATCATGAGGGAAACTCCCCCAAAACATCATGCATGCATTCAAGCCTCATATACCCTTATGAACAAACCTTAATACATACATTACATCACTTGATGTTACTAATGAGGAGCATTGGTGTCTTGAAGATAATAATTTTGATGATGCTACAAAGTGAAGAACTTGAAGACTCTACTTATAATTTATTTAAAAGCATTTATGTAGAAATCAATTGTAATAGGAATAACTTTGATAATGTAAGCGCTTAGAAGTTTTCCTGTTTTGAGTAAGTTTGCGCAAATAATCGATTATTTGGTATAATAATCGATTATCACGAGCTCATTTGAAAAACCATTACTCGAGCAAATAATCGATTATTGCTCGATATAATCAATTATTCTAGTCTGAGTCAGTACTGCCTAAGTCTCGCAGATAATCGATTATTCCTCAGGATAATCGATTATTACTTTTTTGAAAACCCCATAACGAACACAGATAATCGATTATTACTTACAATAATCGATTATCATTGACAGTTGGGAGTTGTCTTTTTAAATTCTGACCTCTGGGCTATACATACCTTTTACCAAACCCTTAGCAAAATAATCTATGCCATTTGAGAATACAGTTTGTCTAAGGAAGTTTTCAAGTGATAGTGTTGCTCTTGTCCAGTCTTGTAAATAGGAGAAGCTCGCGCTTAGTGTGTTTAAGGTTGGAGACGTTCTCTTCAAGTTGGCTGAGTAGTTTTCTTCCGGTTCGTTTGTCGAAGGAAAGTTCTTCCATTCGTTTATCGAAGGAAGGTGTTTTCTGTTCTTTGCTCATTTCATTATCTTGTAATATGTACAATAATATGTTTAGTGAAAAATGTTAATCACTATTTATATTGATTAACGACTGGATGTAGATTCTTTTGATTCGAACTAGGATAAAATTTCTGTGTTGATTTTATCCTCCCTACACTCTTTAAACTTTTAGCACATCAACTGTTTGATAAAAGTTCTCTAAGAAAATCAAATTTTTAAAATAAACCATTGTATCTTGTTTATTGATCGCTACATGCTTTCCGCTCTTTAAAAGTCGTTTTTACTCCGCTGCGCGACTTGGTGATACCAACACTTGAATCATCTAAATCCAATCATGGACATGTTATACCCCAATAAAACCCAATTATACTGCATATGATTATTATCACACCCTTATAACATATATTTTCATGGAAACCCCCAAACATCATAACTTTGTTCTCCCTTAGCATTAAACTCTCTCTTGGGATAACCCAACAAAACATACATATTACATTTATAGGGAAAACTCATCACGTGTATTACCAAAAACCTATTCTCATGCACACACAAACCCTTACCCAACAATAGTAACATCTAATCATAACCATAATCATATACACATATATCAAACAAGATTTTCATGCAAGTAAATGAAGAATACATAGCATATAACAAACAATGGTAAGTTTCCCCGTACCTTGGTCAATCCTAGGGCTTTATCTACAACTCCCAACAACATCAATCTTCCCTTGCACTAAGGCTTTCTGCAGTTCTTCCTCTTTTCTCTCTCAATTTCGTTTTTAGAATTAGGGTAACAATATGCAGACCCCTTTTACTCTTCTCATTTATCTTCATTAAAATAAAATCTCTCACTTAATCTATAAAACCACCAAGATTTCCTCTTCTAACTAATTTTTAAAATATCAATAACCACTAAATCTTTTAAAATCCACAAAATCTCTCTTATTATTCAAATTTTATTTTTATTCTTTTTCCTTCTACACCCCCTATCTTAGTTTCTACATTACTTACTAAAGGCAAAAAGACCCTTTTACCCTTGGACCTAAAATTCAAATTAAACAAAAGTTTACATTAACTCTCTTTCTCTCTAGAATTGAACCCACACCTATTCAATCCTAATTCACCCTTATCAACAAGCCAACACAACATATGGGTATAATCACACACACAATCACCAAATATAACAACATATTAATCATGTGTTCCAATTACTCAACCTAACATTAAATAATTAACATAGCAATTATAATTCTAAAAAGGAACACATAAACATTACACACCAATTACCAAACAATAATTCTCAAGTCTCAAACTACTTCATTCCCTAATTACTACATTTTCCTCAGGTCTTATAAGATGTTTATGCCTTTTTTGAGCATGTGTGAGTGTTGATGATAATGACGTTGTGTGAGTCAGAGCAAGTGAGTGAAGAAGAATGAGTGGAATGTTCGTTGTGGAGCATTGGGTGAGCAGAATCATGTGTGGCCACTTAAGGTGATGAGAACAAGATGAAGGAACATTGGAAGATCATAGGGTGATAAAGATGAACCAGATAGTGACACTTACCGACAAAATTTATTGACGATTTTTCCTGTAATTGCCGATAGATTTTTCTTTCTTTCATTACTGATGGATATAAAATTTTATTTATAAATATTACTGACTATATTATTATCAATGAATTTCGATCCATAAAATTTTATATAAAAAAGTTATTATCTACGAATTGTTTACATTTTCGACAAATTTTTGTAGTTAATATAGTACCTATTTTTATGGTAGTGTTAACAAAATGGAATTTTATACCTAAAAATATTTATTAATAAAATGACGGAATTAACTATATTCTATTCAATATTTAATATGCAATAAGGAGAAAAATTAAAAAAGAAAATACTAAAAAACACCACAAGATGCCAAAATTCATCAAATTAAAAAATTCATAAATAAAGAAATTATGTTGAATACCTTAATTTGGTCCCCTCAAGATAAGAAGCAATGAATTTCTATGTAAATCTGATGCCATGGACATCATCAGCCCGAATACCTTTTTACTCATGTTTGTTTCCAAGAGATCATCTTCCCTAAAGTGTAAATTCCGGTTATCCCTAAATCAGCTGTCATTCTCCTCAAGTAAAGCTTAGTAAAATCTCCGTGAAGCGAGGCTCTTTGCCATATTGGTGGCGCAAATTCTCTATAAATTGCATAAGACTTCATATGTCTTTCTCAGCAACTATCTCAACATTACTTATAATTTTCATACAGTTCTACAAATAATTAATGTAGTCAGAATGAAGATGAGGATTTATGTTGATGTCAACCTAAATAATAATAATAAAGCAGAAAACACATCAACCCCATTAAATTTTGCCTTTGGGTCCCTCTCTTGTGTTGCTTGGTTCTAATCCCTTTGTTGAGCAGGGATTGTTTGTAATAGCCCTCATTAATAAACTTTCAAAAACAGAGTGTTTGTGAGACCCAATCACAATGCTCCAAACTTGATCTCACTCTCTCCCTCTCTGTCCAACATCCAAGCACATTTAAAATAAGTCTCATTGTTTGACCAAAAAACACATAATACTAAAGTAGCCTAAGAAACTACAAAGACAATTTTCTAAAATTTTAGAATGGTAAAACCTAGCTAATAAAAAAATGACACTACCAAAAGTACCTAAAACTCAAAATATGACAACCTAGAACCTAAAACTAGTAAGTAGAATACGCTAAAACTACTAATAATGAAAACTGTTTTGAAATACTCATTGAAACTATCAAATAACTATCTAAACAAGTTTTAAAAGATAAAAGAAAGATAAATATGAAGTGACAATTCCAAAATAACAACAAAAGCAAAATTTGAGTATTGATCACCTAAAAAAGTCTACTAAAGAGGTGAGAAATTGACAATTCACCTAAAGTAGACTAACAATAAGTAATGTTAATATCCTAACAAGTCTAAAATAGTGAAATGAAGGTAGGAAACTACTCAAATTAGAACAACTACCTTAAACTCAATGTTTGAGTACTCAGAACCTAAAAAAGTCTACTAAAACCTCAAAAGGTCTACTAGAAAAGCACAAGAATGGTCAAATTTTGCAAAATGCACTAAACTAGCCTAAGAAACTTCAAATAAATTGTCCTAAAAAGTTTAGAATGGTAAAACAATGCTAATTAGAAACTCACACTACAAAAACAACCTAGAACTCAAAATATGACACCCTAGAACCTAAAACTAGTTACTAGAATAGGCTAAAATTGGTCATAATGCATAGCGTATTAAAGTACTAACAAAAACAGTAAACACTAATGCAACTAAGGGATATTGCCTCGGTTATTTTGGGTTTATAACAGTGGTTCTGCAACCGAGGTATATTCAGGCGAGGTAAAAAGTCAAGACTTTTTTCCTCGGTTCAAAAAACCCGAAGTAGTAACGCGATTAAAAAAAATAAAAAATTGTGTCTATTGCCTCGGTTCTAATTTGAACCGAAGTTGTAGACCCTTAAAATTAATTAATTAAAGGGTCTATTGCCTTGGTTGGATCCAGAATCGAGGTAATATACCCTTTTTTGCCTCAGTTTTTACCAGAACCGCGGTCTAAAGTATTTTTTTAAAAAAAAAAAATTATTGTTTCTATATCACATAAACCATATGAAAAAATCTCAGAAACACAAACAAACGCAGAAAACATTGTTTTCTATTTATCGGGAATTTTTTTTATTTTTTTACAAATTTTAAAAAAATATTTAAAATAGTTACATTTTGAATTTTGAGCTGAAAATTTTTGTGAAGGGATTTCATGATTTTTTGGTTCTTCATACAAATTTTCATTTCATTTAGAGTTCGTTTGAGCATACAAATTTTGATGTGTATGGTGTATGAAGAACAATCAACCAAACGAAAACTTGAAAAACCTAAAGTGAAACTAACCTTGAAGGTGAGTTTGGGGCTGAAACGAAACGAAATGAACATCCTAAAGCATCTAGTCGAAGAGCTGAAGAACACCTGTGCACAAACGAAAGAAAATCATACCTAAGCACTTAATCAACGTAAAAAGCAAGAAAAGTTGAAGAGGATGGCTGCGAAAATGGAAGAAAGAGAGCAGCAACGCACACCACAAAAAAAAAAACTTCTGTTTGAAAATGCATTTGTTCGCAAAATTACCTCATTTTTTTAATCGAGGCAATAAGTGTCTTTGACCTCAGTTCTATAAAGAACAGATGCCTAAACCTTCTAAAAAAAATTCAGTTACTTTATGCCTCGGTTCTCTAAACAATCGAGGTCGTAGACTTTTGCAATAATTACCAAAATGTCACTGCGCTAGTTTTAGGCATCGGTTCTTTTTGAACCAAGGCATATACCTTTGCCGAAAATTACAAAAATGCCACTGCGCCAGTTTTAGGTATCGGTTCTTTTTGAACTGAGGCATATACCTTTGCTAAAAATTACAAATATGCCACTACGCCAGTTTTAGACATTGGTTCTTTTTGAAGCGAGACATATACCTTTGCAAAAAATTACAAAAAAGCCACCGTGCCATTTTTTGCTTTGGTTCCAACTAAACCGGTGTCAAATGCGCGAGTTAAAATCCTATTTTTTACTAATGAAAAAACTATCTACACAAGTTTTGAAACATAAAAGAAAGATAAAAATGAGGGCACAATTCGAAAATACAAAGAAATACAAGCTTTGACTATTGAGGACATAAAATTACACTACTTAAAACCTAAAAAGTTTACTAAATAGGTGACAATTTCGAAATTGACCTAAAGAAACCTATGAATGTGTAATGTTCTTATCCTAACAAGTTTAAAGTACTTAAATAAAGCTAAGAAAGATGTCAAATTGGATCAAGTAGCTAAATCTCAAAACTTGGCTACTAAAACCTAAAAAGTGTACTAAATAGGTGAGAAAATGGGAATTCACCTAAAGTAACCTAAGAATGTGTAATCTTGTTATCCTACTAAGTTTAAAGTACTTAAATGAAGCTAAGGAAGATGTCAAATTGAAACAAGTAGCTAAATCTCAAAATTTGGCTACTTGAAACCTAAAAAAGTATACTAAATAGGTGAGAAAATGGGAATTGACTTAAAGTAACCTAAGAGTGTGTATTCTACACATCCTAACAAGTTTAAAGTTGTTAAATGAAGCTAAGAAACATGTCAGAATATATGAAGTAGCTAAATCTCAAAGTTTGAAGGAAGGAAACCTAAAAAAGTAGATGAAGTAGCTAAAAATCACTCCTCAAACCTCAAAAAAGGTGTACTACAATTGCAAACTGCACTAAACTAGGAAAAGAAACTAGAAAGAAACTATCCTAACAAGTTTAGAATGGTAAAACCTAGCTAATTAAGAACTCGCACTATAAAAAATACCTAAAACTCAAAATATGACAACCTAGAACCTAAAAGTAGTACTTAGAATACACTAAAAGTGTAAAGAATGCAAAGTGTATTAAAGTACTAACCAAAGCAGTAAACTAACTATCTACACAAGTTTTAAAAGATAAAAGAAAGAAAAAAATGAAGTCTCAATTCAAAAATAACAAGAAAAGCAAAATTTGACTATAGAAGAAGAAGAAGAAGAAGAAGAAGATTGAATCTTGGACATCTATTGTAGCAAATTTAACTAGCATTTAATAAACATTTGAATTGAGTTATGCAAAATACCATCTTAAAAGTTGTATGCAATTATTTTACATTCACTTTAATTTGTATTGATCCTTCCTTAGTCCTTTCTGTAGGAGACATTCCTCCTACCCCTTCAGTACATCCTCTTACTCCCCTGCAGCAGACCGTCGTCCGCCCCCTACAGCAGACACTCTTCCTCCCCCTATGGTTATTACCTCTACTCCTTCCCCTGACCCAACTTCTAGACCTTCTTCATCTTCTATACCGGCTTCTGAGACTGCCATAGCATCTGCTGATCCAGATTCAGCTGGTGATGCTTGTGACCCGCCTCTCCATGATCGACCATGGATTGAGCCTTATGGTCGAGGGTAATAATCTAATATTTTTTTTTATTATTTTGATGTTTTAAGTTTGCCTTAATGCGATTGACTCTTTATTTCTTTATATGCAGGTGTGTTCAATCCAGGGTTGCTTCTGAGGCCATCACACGGTCAATTAAGCAACAATATTTGAGTCCATGGCCTACTTGGGGAGCAATACCTATAGACGGTAGAGAGCCATTCTGGCAGCGTTTTAAGGTGAACAACCCATTAAACTAATTGTCATTCTTATTTTAGTATGTTCATTAATCAATGTTTCTTTTGTTTATTGTAATAGATGAAGGTGTAGTGGAAACCTGAACATGAAACTACTATACAAAGAAATTTCCACAGTAAAGCATCTCATCGGCTGTCAGAGATGTTTAGGGATGCCCGCTTGGCAGGGGAGCGACCTTACTAGGTGGGTAAGCACGTTTGGAACTCTTTACTCGCTCATTGAAATTCATCAGAGTTTCATAATAAGTGTGCTAGAGCACAAAAGAACGGAGCTTCTGAAAAGGGTGGCACCCTGGATACCGGTGGGTCGATCACGGTTCATGAGCATGTCATTCTTATGGTAAACCTTCATTACTTTTATGTTTCTTTCATATTAACGTATGTATTTTCTATTTCAAGTACACTTCTAACTCTAAATTATGTTACAGGCACAAGCTTTGGGACGGGCGGTCCATGTTAATGAGGTCTTTGCACAGACTCATGTTCAGAAGGGAACTACTGAATTCGTTGATGAAAGGTCTCGGAAGACTCGTGTAAGCAAATAACACTGCTGCTACTAGCTAGTAATTTTTATTTATGTTACTGTATCATTCACTAACTTTTAATGTTTGAATAGGAAGAATTTTCTACGAGACTTTCACAGGTTAGATCCGAACATGGATCAGCTCCTACACCGGATGATGTGAGTAATGAAGACAACGACATCCGTAGAACACAATGTTGGGTCGATATCGTTGGTGGGAAGAAAAAGGGACAAGTGTACGGTGCAGGACAGCTGGCTGCAAACTACACAGCAGCAAGAGGAGGTACTCTGAAGCACCAACCTTCTTCTTCAACCACCACTGCTGACGAGGCCGTCGAGCGCTTGACACCACTACTACAACAACATGACTAGGAAAATCGTGATTTGAGAGAAGAATACACTGAATTGAGAAACGAGTTTACAAACTTTAAGTCCTTGGTCATGAGAGCGCTGCTTGAAGCTTCAGACATTCATTCCACCGTCCTTCCGACCCAGCCACGACCCTCCCCGTCACCCGTCGTCCCTCAGTAGTTCAGCCCACATCAGTTCATCCCACATCAATTCAGCCCACATCAGTTCAGCCCACATCAGTCCAGCCTACACCAGACCAGCCTACACCAGTCCAGCCCACACTAGTCCAGCCATCTATAGAGCAGTAGGATGATGAAGATCATTCTGATGATGACTATGTAGATTATTAGTTTTATTTTGTTATTAAACATAGTTGTTAGAACATTTGGATGTTACATTATGACTCTGTTACATTACATTTGCTAGATGAACATATTGTTTTATCTTTTATGTTTCATGTTTCATTTACAAATACAAGTTCTTAAATTTCAACAATACAAATGATGTTATTATATTGTTGTTTACTCCACTAATGATTGGATGATTTTGGGGTGTATATTATAGAGGTCTGTTTGTGGTTTGAAAATGTTATACAGGTTTGTCTGTGTTGTGAATATGTTATGCAAGTTTGTGTGGTTGGATAACAAATACAAATATCACTTAATTTTGCCTGGTTCTTACCGAAGGACTTACCGAAGGCCTTTGCCCTTTGGTAATTACCAAAGGCTTTTGTCCTTCGGTAATTACCGAAGGCTTTTTCCCTTCACCCTTGTGGTTGAAAATAATATATTTTAGTGACAGTATTGATTATTTTTCATGTAGATATATTAAAAAAATTTAAATAAAGCATCAAATGAAGCTTATATGTCACCACATATGGATGAAATTTTTAATGTCATGAATTTGAGTCAACTGAGATGAATTGATTAAAAGAATTATGTTAAAGTTTTTATAATTTTTAATATCATGAATTTTAGTCAATGGAAGATGAATTAATTAAAAGAATTATGTTAAAACTTAATGGTCGGATTTGGTATGAATTAATTAAAAGAATTATGTTAAAGCTTTTATTATATATGTTGAAAAATATGATAAAGGGACATATGTTGATGTGTGTAATGTACTTCTGTAAATATTTTGAATGTGAGATGACTTACTTGAATTATCCATGATATAAGGATTTAATTTGGGTTTGTGATTTTGAGAAGTATGATAGAACAAACGAATAAGAATAAAGAAAACATGAGTTGATAAGTTGATAAGTTGAAAAAGAAGTGACAAACATAAGAACTACAAAAAGTCTAGAACTTACTATTATTGGAATAAAGAAATGCGATTATCTATTTAAATTGTTTTGATAAACCAATACACAATGGAAGAAGGTGAATTGTAAAGGTAATACATGAAAGTCATAATCATGTTTTGGTTGATACTTTAATGAATTATCCATATCATAGCATATATAACCAATGAGTAATATGTTAATGCACATGATTAAGATGTTAGATAAAATCATCTAAGCAAGCCTTATTTTGAAGTTTAACATAACATCTAAAAGGAAATAGTTCTTAATAATCTATAACAATATGTTGGAAGCGTTAAACGATATTCTTTGAGTGCCTAATCAATACTAGAGCATCTAGTAACTAAAGAGCATCTAACACATACCTGATAAGAGCTAACTGCTATAGAGTTCGTAACAGAACATATACATCACTAAAGCGTCCAATAAAAGAGTTAGATTGTCTAGGATAAATATAACATTGCTAAATGCTATGCTTTAAAAGATACTCAAAACAAATAAGTGTTAAATGTTAAAACGCGTGTCATGCTGAAACATTTAGGTCGCCTAATGCTTTAATGCATGTACGTTTAAGTACTCTTTTGTCTATTGTGTTGTGCTCTCTTTTTCTGTGCAGGTTATCAACTTTATCAAGAAAATCTGCTTAGAAATCAGAAGGATGTTAAGAGATAAGAGGATATTCAAAGAATGTCTCTTACATGCTTTATGCCTACTATTTTCGTACGCTCAGCACAGTTGATTTGCCAAGATGCAACATTGCTTCTAACACTGCCTTAAAGGCTACATCCTTAGAAGAAAGTAAAAAGCTCTGAGTAACAGATCTTTTTTGAAGAAGTATATATAAAGAAGTTCGCATGAAGAGAAGAGGAAAACTTTTGCAATCAAGAATATTGTTATACGCTCTGTATTATCTTTCTTTAAGCTCTTAAGATTTATCTTTGAAAATATCTTTTTACAAGTTCTTAGAAGTTAATTATATTGATTTTATATCCTCTCTACGAGAGTTATCTTCTGTCTTGTAAGATTTCAAAAACACTTTATTGTTTTAGATTTAGAATTCAATTCAAACACTTGTAAAGTTTTATCAATGGAGTTAAACGTTCTACACAATTGGTCTAGTGTTGATACAAGGATTTAAATTTTTTACCTACCCGTTTTTCAGAAAAAGCACATATAATACATCTAATTCGGATATCGTGAGCAAAATTTACGTTGTCGTGAAGTTTTTACCTACCCATTTTTCACAAAACAAAACCTGAACAACTACAAGCGTTTGTGGGATTTTTCTATCAAACTATGGACCAAAAAAAGTGAGCACACCAAATTTCAACAAAAAATAAAACCTCTAGCTAACAAAACCAAAAATGTCAATTAATTAGAAAAAACCTAACACTATTCACATTGTCGCTTAGCCCTGGACTCCTGCCTCTCAACGCCAGCTTTGCAGCACAACACAAAACAACACATGCACACAACTAACACAACACAGAACTTAAAATCGAATCGTTGGTCCTCGGCAACGACGCCAAATTTGATCGAGGTCGTACCTAAATCAAATATGCAATTAAAGTGTAGTATAAACTAAGTGACTTTTAGGTCATCTCTAAGGACCAACAACAATTAGTTCATGCAATTGGTCAAACACGTAGTGTAGGGGTTTTGTGGACAGTTTTACGAACTAAATTAACTAAATAGAACATTAATTAAAACACATATTAAAGACATGTTAGTTTATTCACTCCACTACAATGATTCCAATAACTGATTACCAATAATTATACGCTCATATCTCCCTAATCCAACACTGATTAGCCTACTAAGCGAAGACTAAGCACAATTTTCATAATGCAAACATTTAATCAGTTTGCTATACCACAAAATAAGTATATGCAGTTCTAATCTACTAAGCGAAGATTAAATACAAATTAAGCAACTAAGTGTATACCTAACTGCAAGCATAAACATATTATATGATGCGAGGCAAAATTAGCATAATCACAATGTCAGCACAACATCTTTAGGGGGTGGGCAAATAGAACTGAACTGCACTGCACTACTAAAATTTGTATTGAACTAAAAACTAATTTGTCTAAACTGAACTGTAAAACAGTTCAAAAAAACTTAACTGAACTCTTTTGTTTTATTAAACTGGACTGAACTGAACTATACTAAATTGTACTAAACTACAATATAAACTAAACTGAACTAATAACTATACTAATTTTAAATTGAATTGTACTAATTTTAACACTGCCCTAGTTTTTATTAAGCACTTTTCTTCAAACTTTTCCACTTTCTTGAACCGCCACAAACACATACAACTGTAATTATAAAAGTTTATTACAAAAAGATTAATTATTTAAATTTTTTAAATGGTAGCCGTCTGATACCCTGAAACAACGCGGTAATTATATTAAATAAATTACTAAAGTAACTTTTTAATTGAAATTGATAATAATAACAATGCATGTTCTTGAAGTTTTTAACATATGGGTCCATTAAATAAAAAATATTTAAATTTTACTTAAAAAAGATTATGATTTCATAAATATTTTTTATTTAACATTTTTTTCTTTAAATATTTTTGAAGAATTCGTTTATTTGATTCTATATAGGAGTTTTTTTAGAAAATCTATTATCTGCTATGATATAAAAAAATACTAAAAATTTACTTTAATATTTATTTTATTTTATTCATAAGTGCCTTACAAATTAATTTTTTAATTATTTGATATTATTATTTTTTATTTTATTTATATTTCTTTTGTTATTATATGTGTATGGAAATTATTTTATTTTTTATTTATTTATTTTATTTTTTATTTTTTTATTTATATTTATTTTGTCATGAATATTATTTTACTTTTATATTTTTTTTTTAATTTTTTATTTATATTTTTTGTTTTATATGTGTATATAATTTATTTTATCTTTTTATCTACTTATTTTATTTTAAAATAATTTTTTATTTATATTTATTTTGTTGCCTCATAAAATTGTTTTATTAATCAATTATTTATTATTTATATTTTCTTATGTAAAACTTAAACTAATATTTATTAATTATTATAATATAATAAAAGATGATAATAGAAAAGTTATTCTTAATAAACGTTTGTTAATTTCTTTTCATTTGATATTTCTATAATATTATTAATCATTGTTTCTATATTATTATTTTTTTATGATATTTCATTATATAATCATTTAATAAAATTTAACGTTAAAAAATATATTTTAGTTTTAGTCTGTAAAATACTATAATTTAAAAATAATAATATTGATATTTATTTTAAAGTTATTTGATTTTTAAAATAAATAATTATTTTAGTGTGTGCGTTTACACACATTTTAATATCATTAAAAGTCTTTTTTAACATATTTTTACATATTTAATAATATGTTAAAAAATATAATATATTTAAAGTTTTATTTTTTTTATATAATCTTTTTTTCTTTTATGATTTCTATTACTTAATCATTTAATAAAACTAAATTAAAATATATATATTTTACTTTTATTTTTTAAAATAATATTATTTAAAAAGTAATATATGTTTATTGATAAAAAAAAATATAAAAATTTATGATTAAAAAATTGTCTTAAAAAATTCATTATTAATTTTTTATGTGAACAATTTCTTTTATTAATATTTAATTATTAAATAACGTTTTCTTGGAAACAGTTAAGAAGAGAGAGTAGATACAATTTTCATAATTAACTGAACCGAAAATGTTATAAGTTCAGTTTTTAAAAACTAAATCATAAAATAATATACTGAACTTTTAGTAAAAATAGATCAGTTTTTTTAATATAATATAGTATAATTAACTATAGGACACTACAAATATGTTATTTTTACCCCACCCTAAACATCTTATGAAAACATTTCAATTTTACTAATCACCAACCCAGTATAATTAAGCTACCTTTAAACGTCTTTCAAACAACAAATTGAATTCGAATTCATCAAATCACAGGGAATACAAAATGCACAATACGAAATTGGAACAGCGGGATTAAACTGGGAAGAAAATTAAACTAGAAATTAGATGTAGAACAGAGAAACGAAATGGAAAAACGCACTATGAATGAAAGGGGAAAGCGAAACAGCAGCAGCACCAATAGCACAAAACAGAAACGAAATGACAAATAGAAGAAGCAAACATAAACGAACTCGAAATTTGAATTGCAATGGAATATAAATCGTGTTCAATACATAGAAGCGAAACGAGAACCTAATGGGAGAGCTCTCCTCTGTCCCAGCAAAAACGTAAATGTGAAGAATTGTGCCCTTCCAATTTGGCCCAAAAATGGACCCAAAACTCCTAAAACACATTTACAATTTAATTTAAACTAAAATACTTATGTGGAGAGTAGAGATTGACGTAACAGCTCTTGTCCCAAAATGCATTTCCTAATATTTCCCTGAAAATAATAATTTAAAATAAGAATTACTGGATAAATTAAACACCAATAAAAGAAACTAAAAATATTGGATATTTAAGCATAATTTCATAATTAAATCTAATCTATATAAAGCGAAAAAAATATTAACTCATCAAACTCTTGTGACATCCATGATCATCGTTCACAATAACTACTAACTTTTTCCATTTAATTATAATATAAAATAATTACCAAACTTCTAACTTTTTCCATTTAATTATAATATAAAATAAGTCACAAACAAACATGCAAATCATCAAGAATTCTTCTATTTTAACTAAAATTGTAGGATCGATGCTACATACCAAAATCCACCTCACAAATAAAAGCTTACCTTGGCCAAGCTTTCAAAGAGCATGTGAAAAAACAGGTCAACACCAAAATTTCCAACATCTCCTTATGTTCACCAAAAATTGCACCAAAACCTCTTACATCCATGTCTTTCTCAGCCATTTGGAAGCCTTGAACAAGTTCACTATATTCTTCAATTGCAGCAAACCTCTCCTATGGGAGAACACCAAGGAGAACGCTCGTTTTAAGCAATTGTTTATCATCTAACCTTCAAAATTTGAAATCAAAGAAACAATTTACGGATAGGAATATTGCTAGAGTGTGAAATATATCGAGTTATGTTAGATGCATTTAATAAACCCGAAACGCTTTTACACAAGATGTTCAAAAAATAGATGAAATAAATATTTGCCTTTTGGAACTGTCCATATCTACGTATCAAGAATTTTTCTATTACAATTACAACAGGTAATTAAGTCCCACATTGAAAGGGTTTTAGAAACAAAAAAAATTTATATAGACTTGAGTATGATCCCTTAGCAACTAATTAAGAAGTCTGTGTGAAAACTCAATCTTGTGATCATCATTCGCATTCACTACTAACTTGGATGCTCATAAGTTGTTAGATAGACTTCTAACTTTTTCCATTTAATTCTAATATAAAATAATCAACAAACTTCAAACTTTTTCGATTTAATTAGGTTTAATACCTCTTTTGGTCCCTCGAAAGGGGGCAAATGTTCAATTGTGTCCTACGTTTTTTAAGAAGTTCAATGTGGTCCCAACTTGTGTAAAAAGCGTGCAATTAAATCCTTTTTGGTAACGACGTTAATTTTTTAACGGGCCAGCTGACAGGGTGTACTGAAGTTTGCAACGTGTCTAGGGAAGGTTAATACGTGGTTGTGTGAGGTTAATACGTGGCTGTGTGAGGGTAAACGTGTGTAACCTAGTGGTGGCGCACGTGCAGCGGAGGCAAAACCCTCCATGGGTTGTCGTTCTCAAATGCGAAGAAGAAGGAAACAGATTGCCCCCTTTTGCGAACAAAGAAGAGAAAGAGATGGGAGAGCTTGGAGCTTTGCGCCGCAACTCGCGAAGGCCATCGTCGGCAGCGGCGGCGAGGACGCAAGATGGGAGACGCTCTCACGCACGGAGATGAGCGAGGAGGAAAAGGGGATCTGAGGCTGTGGCTAGCGGCAGTGGTTCCGGTGGCGCTTGAGGTCGTCGTCGATGCCGAGACCGGTAGGGGTGATGGCGCGGTAGCTGGTTCGAAGAAGCAGTGGCGTGGTGGCCGTCTGGGCGGAGGTGAGCGCCTCCGGTATATTGGAATCTCACCTGGGTTCTAATTGATGCATTCACACCGTTAGCAGTCCAATTCTAAGATGAGCAATTCTCACTCTGAAAATCATGCAAGTGATTTATTCTTTGTAATTTCATCAATTAGTTAGTTGTCTGTAGTAGCCTAGTTGGTCTGAAAGATAGAATTATCTATATGCAGGATGAATTATCTTAGAATTCTTTGTAATTCTAAGATGAGCAATTCTCATAGGCATTAAATGTTCATATTTGAAACTTAATCACCAACGATTGTTTGTAATGATTTATTGTAAACTCAATATTCCAAGTACTGAAAATGATATTTTAATGAACTTAAGTAGATTATTTCTTGGTAATTTAACTGTATATTTGTTTGTAAATTCGTTTTAACCTTGTGGCACAATTATAAATAATGAGTTTTGGGTGGTTTGATGGGGATCTATGTGTGTGTGTATATATATATATATATATATATATATATATATATATATATATATATATATATATATATAATGAGTTGCTGAAGAACGAAAAGGCCTTGGGGCTGTTTCTGATCCAGCTTTCAAAAAAAAAAGAAAGAAAAAAAGACATTGCAATGTAAGAACACTATTGCCTCACACAGCCATGTTGTAAACCCTAAACACAGCCACGTGGTAACCTTCCCTACACACGTTGCAAACTTCAGTACACCTGTCAGCTGGCCCGTTAAAAAATTAACGTCGTTACCAAAAAGGATTTAATTGTACTCTTTTTTCACAAGTTGGGACCACATTGAACTTCTTAAAAAACGTAGGACGCAATTGAACATTTGCCCCCTTTCGAGGGACCAAAAGAGGTATTAAACCATTTAATTATAATACAAACTAACATTCAAATGATCAAGAATTCTTGTATATTAACTAAAATTTTAGCACCGATGTTATATATACCAAAATCCTCATCTCAAATAAAAGTTTATCTTTGACAAGCTTTCAAAGAGCATCTCAAAAAACAAGTCAACACAAAAATTTCCAACATCTCTTGATTGTTGTTCACCAAAACCTCTTACACCCATGTCTTTCTCATCCAATTGGAAGCCTTGACCAAGTTCACTATATTCTTCAATTGCAGCAAGCCTCTCCTACGGGAGAACATCAAGGAGAACGCTGGTTTTGAGCAATTCTTTATCATCGAACTTTCTAAATTTGAAATCAAAGAAACAATATACGGATAGTAATATTGCTAAAGTGTGGAATATACCGAGTTTTGTTAGAAGTATTTGATAAACCCAAAACTCTTTTGCACAAGATGTTCAAAAAATAAAAGGTACAAATACATGAAAAACATACCAATGCTCGATCAGAGAGCAGGCCATTGTCAAGCTAAAATAAGAATTCATGTTCTTCCTTATCTACTAGGCCAACCCTTCAACGCAACTATAAATATTGAACACATCAAAACATTAACAAAATGCCTACAGGTTCTACTTATATCTGAATAACTAAGTAAAGAATCAGACAAGTACCAAAAGACTTGGGGAATCGACAACTAGCATAAAGAGGGAACCAAACACTTTCATACTTCAGATAATAAACCTAGTTAGAAGCGAGATCAGAATTTATGTTGATGTCAAATTAAACAATAATAATCAAGTAGAAAATGCAACAACCCCAACATCTCTACTATATGCCTTTATACAGATGCGAAATACAGATTATACCACACAAATACAGAAATGACGGAGACACGATTATACCCCACAAATACAGAAATTACGGAAACACCCGCAAAAATATAATCAGAAGGGTTTCTATTGACAATTCTATGTTTACTTAGCTATGTTCTATTCAAATATATAGTTGAATAAAGTGTATACCCAGCGCAAGACGCTATTTATTTGATGAAATATTCTACTGAATGCCGAAAGGCACACTATTGAAGTATTAAATATTTAAGGATGCTTATTAAATGCTTTAAATTACTAAAAGTACACACGAAATGACTTTGGGGTTGTTTATGAAATAAATATTTGCGTTTTGGAACTGTCCATATCAACATTCAGATACATACGTATCAAGAATTTTTCTATTACAATTACAACAGGTAATTAAGTCCCACATTGAAAGGGTTTTAGAAACAAAATTGGTTTATATAGACTTGAGTATTATCCCTTAGCAACTAACTAAGAAGTCTGTGTGGAAACTCAACTTTCTATTTATAAAAATAAATTGATACAAGAGTACATGATAATTAGTCTAACCTTATTAGACACAATATAATCATGATAAATAAGGTAACTCTAGACACAATATAATCATGATAAATAAGGTAACTCTAGACACAATGTAATCATGATAAATAAGGTAATCCAATCAGGAGATGTTGGAAATTTTGGTGTGGACTTGTTTTTTCAGATGCTCTTCGAAAGCTTGTCCAAGGTAAACTTTTATTTGAGATGTGGATTTTGGTATATATAGCATCGGTGCTACAATTTTAGTTAATATACAAGAATTCTTGATCATTTGTATGTTAGTTTGTAGGTTATTTTGTATTATAATTAAATCGAAAAAGTTTGAAGTTTGTTGATTATTTTATATTAGAATTAAATGGAAAAAGTTAGAAGTCTATCTAAAAACCTGTGACCATCTCAAGTTAGTAGTGAATGAGAATGATGATCATAGGCAATGTCCAAGTTAGGGAGTTTTGGTCACAAGGTTGACTTTTCCCATAGATTTATTGGTTTGTTTCTAAGAGATAATACTCAAGTCTATATAAACCCGTTCTTTTTCTAAAACCCTTTCAATGTGGGACTAAATTATCTGTTGTAATTGTAATCCAACACTGCTTGATACGTGTTTATCTGAATGCTGATATGTGTTATAATATATTAATATTATATTATTGCAAAAGTTAATGTGTGCTTTAAAACCATTAAATGGTGAGCTTTATTGTTTGGAACGTTGCCACCCAACGTTCATTTTCTTTCAAATGTTAAAAATTGTTTTAATTAAATCATTTATGGGTTTTAATTTCCTTTTATTTTATTGATTCTTTCCAGCTCTATAAATAGGGAGCTCCTCCTCCATTCCAAGACACACCAAAATTCATTCTCTCTCATTTTCTCTTTTCTGAATTTCTTTCTTCGGCTCTTTCTCTCTTCTAAAATTATTCTGGGTTATTCTTGTACTCTGTTAAAGAGTTACTTGCTAGTTCTGAGATCCTCAGACATTCTGAGAAGTTCCTGTTGTATCCTGGGGGACTTGCGCAACACTCCGCGGATAAGTCCTTAAGGACAGTGACTCTACACGCCTCAGGAAATACTATTTTGTCAGCTTTTCCAACAATCTTAAGGACTTATGGCTGACATCAACAACATGCCTTCAGAGAGCCAAACCATTGCTTCCGGAACCCAGACGGTCTTCGCAAAATCTCTTCCGGACGTGTCAAAGATCGAGATTTTCTCTGGACAGAACTTCCGACGTTGGCAAGAACGCGTTTCCACCCTTTTAGACATGTATGGAGTTGTTGCTGCTCTTTCATCTCCAAAGCCCGACTCCACTATTCCTTCAAACTCAAAACTAGTTGAAGAGTGGACTTACGCGAACAAGGTATGCCGACACACTTTGCTTAGTGCACTTTCTAATGATTTGTTCGATGTGTACTGTTCCTACAAAGAAGCAAAGGACATTTGGGACTCGTTGATTCTCAAATACACTGCCGAAGATGTCGTCAGACAAAGATTCGTCATAGGAAATTACTACCGTTGGGAAATGATTGAAGACAAGGACATAAAAACTCAAATCAATGAATACCACAAGTTGCTCGAAGACATCAAAGCTGAAAACATTCTACTACCGGATGAATTTGTTTCAGAACTTCTGATCGAGAAATTGCCGCCATCCTGGACAGATTACAAACAACAGTTGAAACACAGGCACAAGCAAATGTCTCTACCAGAACTCATTACACACATAATAATTGAAGATACCAACAGGAAGGAGTCTGCTACTACAAGGGCTAAAGCTTTATCTGCGAAAGCAAATATGGTAGAAGTAAAACCTGCTCCAAAAAGGTACGAATACAAACCTGATCACAAAAAGAAAAATAATTTTCTTAAATCTCGTCCCCATGAATCTAAACCCACCTTTAAAAAGAAAGGAAATTGCTTCGTATGTGGGAAGCCAGGCCATCATGCACCACAGTGCAGGCGTAGAGCGAGAAACGACAATCCTCCTAGGGCCAATATAGCCGAAGGAGATGACATTATTGCTGCGGTCGTTTCTCAAGTAAATCTGATGACCAATGTGAGCAAGTGGGTGGTAGACTCTGGTGCTACCAGGCATATCTGTGCAAACAGAAGTGCTTTTACCTCTTACACTAGTGTAGGGGATGGAGAAGAACACGTCTACCTCGGTGATTCCAGGACCACTCCTGTTCTGGGAAAAGGAAAAGTTCTTCTCAAACTCACATCTGGAAAGACTCTGGCCTTGAGTGATGTGCTACATGTGCCATCAATTAGAGTTAATTTAATCTCTGTATCACTATTGGGAAAGGTGGGGGTTAAAGTGTCTTTTGAGTCTGACAAGATCATCATGACAAAAAATAATGTGTTTGTGGGGAAGGGATATTGTGATCAAGGACTCTTCATTCTAAATATTTCTGAAAGTATTAATGAATCAAGTTCTTCTGCTTATATTGTTGACTCGTATAATATATGGCATGCTAGATTAGGACATGTGAATTCTTCGTATGTTTTAAAATTACAACGACTAGGATTGATTAATATGCATGATAAACAGAGTATAAAATGTGATATATGTGTAGAATCTAAATTAACAAAGAAAACATGTTTTTCTGTAGAACGCCAAACTGAGCTATTAGGGTTAATTCATACTGATCTAGCTGATATGAAACAAACCATGTCTAGAGGAGGTAAAAATTATTTTGTGACCTTTATAGATGATTATTCTAGATATACCAAAGTTTACTTAATCAAACATAAAGATGAAGCCTTTGATGTATTTTTAACCTATAAGGCAGAAGTAGAAAATCAGTTGAATAAGAAAATTAAAAGGATTAGATCAGATAGAGGTGGTGAGTATGTGCTTTTTAATGACTATTGTGTTAAAGAAGGAATTATCCATGAAGTGACCCCACCATATTCACCTGAGTCTAATGGAGTAGCTGAGAGGAAAAATAGAACCCTTAAGGAAATGATGAATGCTATGCTTATTAGTTCTGGTGCACCTGATAACCTTTGGGGAGAAGCCTTGCTTACTGCATGTTTTTTACAAAATAGAATACCCCATAAGAAAACTGGTAAAACTCCTTATGAGTTGTGGAAAGGTTACCAGCCTAACCTTAAATATTTAAGGGTGTGGGGGTGCTTAGCTAAGGTGATGTTACCTGATCCTAAGAAAAGGAAAATAGGATCTAAAACCTCTGATTGTATGTTCTTAGGTTATGCTGAACATAGTGCTGCCTATAGGTTTCTAGTTGTTAAAAGTAACATACTTGAGAGAAATTCTATAATGGAGACGAAAAATGCTGAATTTTTTGAACACGTGTTTCCCTTAAAGGTTAGTGAGATGTCTCAATCTGTTGATGATAATGATAATAGTAATACTATAAATGAGGATTTGAGGAGAAGCAAAAGGCAGAGAAAGGAAACTTCCTTTGGAGATGACTTTTATACTTATCTTGTTGATAATGATCCAATAAGCTTTATAGAAGCTACTAGTGCTCCTGATGCAAAACAGTGGGATAAGGCCATTAGGACTGAAATTGAATCAATTCAGAAAAATAATACTTGGACTTTAGTAGATTTGCCTAAAGGAGCAAAACTCATTGGTTGTAAGTGGATCTTTAAGAAAAAGTATCACCCTGATGGATCCATAGAAAAATATAAGGCAAGATTAGTAGCAAAAGGTTTTACTCAAAAACCCAACATAGATTACTTTGATACTTTTGCTCCAGTGACTAGGATTTCCTCTATTAGAGTGTTGTTAGCCTTAGCTGCTATCCATAAACTAGTGATACATCAGATGGATGTTAAAACAGCATTTTTGAATGGTGATTTAGAGGAGGAAATTTATATGACTCAACCTGAAGGGTGTGTTGTACCTGGTCAAGAGGATAAAGTATGCAAACTCTTAAAATCCTTATATGGGTTGAAACAAGCACCAAAACAATGGCATGAAAAACTTGATAATGTGTTGCTTTGTGAGGGGTTTTCACCTAATGATGCTGATAAATGTGTGTACTCTAAGTTTGAAAATGGTGATTGTGTCATTATATGCTTGTATGTGGATGACATGTTAATCTTTGGTACATGCGATGAGATTGTCACTAGAACTAAATTGTTTCTAGGATCAAAATTTGAAATGAAAGACATGGGTGAAGCCAATGTGATTTTAGGTATTAGAATCATAAGGAAGGGAGATAGTATATTACTATCTCAAGAACAATACATTGAGAAACTTCTTAAGAAGTTTGGATTTTATGACTTAAAACCAGTGAGTACCCCTTATGATGCTAACTCTAAATTAATGAAAAATAGAGGAGAATCATTATCTCAGCCTCAGTATGCCCAGATAATTGGGAGCTTACTGCACTTGATGAGCTTTTCTAGACCTGATATTGCTTATGCAGTAGGTAGACTAAGTAGGTACACTCAATGTCCAAATCAGGAACATTGGGATGCACTTGCTAGGCTTATGAGATACTTAAGAGGTTCAATGGATTATGCCATTGAATATAGTGGATTTCCCGCTGTACTAGAAGGGTACAGTGATGCTAACTGGATCTCTGATTCAGATGAGACAAAATCCACTAGTGGTTATGTATTCACTCTTGGGGGTGGTACGATTACATGGAGATCAGCCAGACAAACAATTATTGCAAGATCAACAATGGAATCTGAGTTTGTCGCTCTTGAGATGGCTGGTAGTGAGGCTGAGTGGTTGAAAAACTTCTTAGCAAACATTCCACTAGGAATGAAACCAACCCCATCTGTGTCAATACACTGTGATTGCCAATCGGCAATAGCTATAGCTAAAAACAAAAATTACAATGGAAAGAATAGACATATTCAATTGAGACACAATTTGGTGAAGCAGCTGCTAAAGAGTGGAACTATTTCCATTGATTATGTGAAGTCAGAACGGAATCTAGCAGATCCTCTGACAAAACCCTTGGGAAGAAATATGATTTTAGAAACATCGAGGGGAATGGGACTTAAGCCACTAGCAAACAAACAAGTGATGGTAACCCAACCTTTGTGATTGGAGATCCCATGAATAAGGTTCATATGGGTAAAAACAAGTCATTTGTTAGTTCTGATAGCACTAAATTGATTTTAATCAATTATGTCCCTTCCTATGGTGTGTGTGAAAGTGCTAGAGACTGCAATATTGAGAGGCTAAACTTTGTCATTAAAATTCTATACGGTGATAGAATTTTGTCTGAAACAAAGTTTTAATGATTTTCATATCCCTTATGGGTGGTGTATGATTTGCAGCATACACTTGATGAAATCACCTATATGAGTGTCAAGTGGGGCCGCTTGCATGAGATCTTGGCATGATCTCTAGAGCACTCATGAATACCGGGCACGCGCATGGCCTAGTAAGCGCAAGACAGCGATAACAGCAAGGATTGTGGGGGTGTATTGTGATTGATAAACCTCTAACACACGTCAAATGTCTTTGGTTCATATAGCTTGCTATACCAACTACATTGTGTGTTAAGTTTCTAAATCTAAGACTGGTTCATATAGCTTGCTATACCAGCTCTGATGCATTACATCCTATGAGACCCAGAATAAAAGTTTCTTATTTTTCTTTTAGTGTTTGAACTATTTGAGTCAAAGACTATTTTCTTTCAACTTCTTTTGCAATATGTGGGGGATTGTTATAATATATTAATATTATATTATTGCAAAAGTTAATGTGTGCTTTAAAACCATTAAATGGTGAGCTTTATTGTTTGGAACGTTGCCACCCAACGTTCATTTTCTTTCAAATGTTAAAAATTGTTTTAATTAAATCATTTATGGGTTTTAATTTCCTTTTATTTTATTGATTCTTTCCAGCTCTATAAATAGGGAGCTCCTCCTCCATTCCAAGACACACCAAAATTCATTCTCTCTCATTTTCTCTTTTCTGAATTTCTTTCTTCGGCTCTTTCTCTCTTCTAAAATTATTCTGGGTTATTCTTGTACTCTGTTAAAGAGTTACTTGCTAGTTCTGAGATCCTCAGACATTCTGAGAAGTTCCTGTTGTATCCTGGGGGACTTGCGCAACACTCCGCGGATAAGTCCTTAAGGACAGTGACTCTACACGCCTCAGGAAATACTATTTTGTCAGCTTTTCCAACAATATGTACAGTTCCAAAACGCAAATATTTATTTATTTCATAAACAACGCCAACGTCATTTAGTGTATAGTTTTCGTAATTTAAAGCATTTAATATCACCCTTAAATATTTAATACTTCTAGAGTGTGCCTTTGGCAATTCAATAGAATATTTCATCAAATATATAGTCTCTTGCGCTAGGTATACACTTTTTCAACTATACATTTGAATAGCAAATAGTTAAATTAACATTGATATATGAATAGAACCTTTCAGATAGTATTTTTGCGGCTGTTTTCGTCATTTTTATATTTGTGCGGTATAATCTGTATCTCTCACCTGTATAAAGGCATATAGTAGAGATGTTGGGGTTGTTGCATTTTCTACTTTATTATTGTTGTTTAAATTAACATCAACATAAATTCTGATCTCCCTTCTAACTAGGTTTATTATCTGGAGTATGAAAGTGTTTGGTTCCCTCTTTATGCTAGTTGTGGATTCCCCAAGTGTTTTACTACTTGTCTGATTTTGTACTTAGTTATTCAGATATAAGTAGAACCTGTAGGCATTTTGTTAATGTTTTCCTTTGTTCAATATTTTTTCACATGCTCTTTGAAAGCTTGTCCAAGGTAAACTTTTATTTGTGAGGTGGATTTTGGTATGTAGCATCGGTCCTACAATTTTTAGTTAAAATAGAAGAATTCTTGATGATTTGTATGTTTGTTTGTGACTTATTTTACATTATAATTAAATGGAAAAAGATAAAAGTTTGTTGGTTATTTTATATTAGAATTAAATGAAAAAGTTAGAAGTCTGTCTAACAACTTATGACCATCCCAAGTTAGTAGTGAATGCGAATGATGATCATCGACGATGTCACAAGTTAGGGAGTTTCTATCACAAAGTTGAGTTTCCACACAGACTTCTTAGTTAGTTGCTAAGGGATAATACTCAAGTCTATATAAACCCGTTTTGTTTCTAAAACCCTTTCAATGTGGGACTTAATTACCTGTTGTAATTATAATAGAAAAATTCTTGATAAAATGTTAAAATGTGGGACTTAATAACCATTAGGGTTTCTGATTCTAATTTCCACTTTAGGGTTCTTAAAATGTTAGGGTTTTATATTGGAATTTTCTTTGATTTTAATAAAAGAACCCACACTTCACTTCACAATGCCACGTAATCATCCAACATAACACCTCACTCAGATTTGGCCATAGTGGCATCAACACCGTTATGTTTTTAACGGCGTCCACGAAAAGGACCGAATTGAACATTTTTAAATAAAATATGGGGCCTTACTGAACTTTTTCAAAAGGTAGGATCATTTTGAACCAAACCCCCAAAAGTAGGGACCAAATAATGTATTAAACCTTAAAAGAATTATGTTAAAGCTTTTATAATGGTGGGGTTTGCTATTGTTATATATGTTGAAAAATATGATAAGGGATATGTGTTGATGTTTGTAATGTACTTATGTAAATATTTTGAATGTGAGATGACTTACTTGAATTATCCATGAGATAAAGATTTAATTTGAGTTTGTGATTCTGATAAGTATGATAGAACAAACAAGCAAGAATGAAGAAAACATGAGTTGATAAGTTGAGAAAGAAGTGACAAACATAAGAAGTACAAAAAATCTATAACTTACTATTATTGGAATAAAGAAATGTGATTATCTATATAAATTGTTTAGATAAACCAATACACGAAGAAGGTGAATTATAAAGGTAATACATGAAAGTCATAATCGTGTGTTGGTCATAATCATGTTTTGGTTGATACTTTAATGAATTATCCATATCATAGCATATATGACCAATTAGTAATGCATGTTAATGCACATGATTAAGATGTTAGACAAGATCATCTAAGCAAGCCTTATTTTGAAGTTTAATATAACATCTAAAAAGAAATAGTGCTTAATCGTCTATAACAATATGTTGGAATCGCTAAAGGATATTCTTTGAGTGCCTAATCGATACTAGAGCGTCTAGTAACTAAAGAGCGTATAACGCATACCTGATAAGAGCTAATAGCTATAGAGTTCATAACAGAACATATAAATCACAAAAGCATCTAATAAAAGAGTTAGATCGTCTAGGATAAATATAACATTGTTAAACATTATATCCTAAATGCTTTAAAAGTTACTCAAAACAAAATAAGTATTAAATGTTAGAACTTGTGTCTTGCCGAAACGTTTAAGTCGTCTAACATTTTAATGCATGTACGTTCAAGTACTCTTTTGTCTATTGTGTTGTGCTCTCTTTTTCTATGCAGATTATCAACTTTATCAAAAACCTTGCTCAGAATCAAAAGGATGTTAAGAGATAAGAGGATATTCAAGGAATTTCTCTTACATGCTTTATGCCTACTCTTTTCATACGCTCAACACATTTGCTCTACCAGGATGCAACATTGCTTCTAACACTACCTTAAAGGCTACATCCCTAGAAGAAAGTCAAAAGCTCTGAGTAACAGATCGTTTTTGAAGAAGTGTATATAAAGGAGTTTGCATGAAGAGAAGAGGAAAACTTTTACTATCAAGAATATTGTTATACACTCTCTACTAACTTTCTTTAAGCTCTTAAGATTTATCTTTGAAAAGATCTTCTGTCTTGTAAGATTTCAAAAGCACTTTATTGTTTTAGATTTAGAAGTGAATTCAAACACTTAGTAAAATTTTACTCAATGAAGTTAAACTCATTTTTAGTGTTGATATAAGGAGTGATGAAACTTGTCTAACTAGTTTGGTTAGTTTGTAAACTAGGAGTGGTTAAACTCATTTTTAGTAGAACCCCTGAAAAGGTTTTTAAAAAAGAACTGGACGTAACTCAATTTGAGTGAACTAGTATAAAATCAAAGTGTACTTTCCTACCTTTATGTTTAAACAAGTTTTCTACTCAATGCTTTCTTTAAACCTAAGTGTTTAACTATTTTTATAGACCGTTTAACCCCTGCAAAGTAATATTAAACACTATTTACAAAAGTTTTTTAAACATTATTCAAACCTCTCCCCTTCCCCTCTTATAGCATTTTCCTGTGTTTAATAAGATTTTAGTAAAGGCTTCTAATGTTTTATTGAATTGCAAAGAGAACAATGAAGAAAATGTCAATATTGTAAAGTAAATGTATATGTATATATATTGAAAATCACAAAGAAAACCAAATACATGCAACATTTAATGATGTTTTTGGAGTGTGACATGCATATTCATTGGAATAGGTATAATAAGATCTTATGAGTTATTACAAATACTTTGTTAACATACCTTGATTTAGCGAAACTACTAAATGCATTTAACATTGTATTATTGATGGACAATACATGCAAAACAAACATATATAAATTGTCAGATTGTTGGTATGATGTCCATAATGTATACTTTCTTTATGACTTTTGTATTATTGGCAAGTGATGTGAAAAAATAACCTTATTTGAACTCTTCAAAGACTTAAAGAATTTTTCTTAAAGTTTTTATGATGATAATATATGGAGAAAAGTTGAAGTTTTATTGATGATGATGATTATGGGGAACTATTGAAGACTTAAATAATGCTATGATTTAAGAGATGCATTAAAGACGCAAGATTTTATTTACTAGAGTCTTATAACCTCTGTATCTTAATTAAGAGAGTTAAATTAGTAAGTTAAGAGTCAAAAGATAGAAAGTCTTGATCTTTTGAAAAAAAAATAATCTTTTCAAAGTATATAGTGATAATTGATTATCGCATATAAATTTTTTTTAGGAACATTGTGAGAATAATTAATTATTACTTATAATAATCAATTATTCACTACAGTTATCACTTTACTTTTTATATTTTAATCCTAATTTTGAAAATAGCTTTTATAAATAAATGGGAAGCTATCATGAAGGTGAAGTAGAGGTTAAACAAGTTTGAGAACCGAAAAAGTTTATGTGAAAAACTTTGAAAACCTAGTATGGGTAAAGCGTTTAAATTTCACTAAGTGTGATCTTAGGTGATAAGGGATTGTTGTTGTTTTTACGTAGAGTTGATCACCTTTTTTTGATTCAAAGGATGTGTTAATTCCTTATGGATTTCAAGGAAGGTGTTTCTTCATCTTTTGTGTAATTAAAGAGAAGTGTCTTCATTCTTTGTGAGACTCGAAAAAAGTGTTCATCCCTTTGTAAATTTCAAGAGAGGTGTTTTTCATCTCTTATTGCTTCAATAGAGATGTTTTCTATTCTAAATTGTTTTTAATAGTTTTCAATTTATTTTTAGTTTTTAGTTAATTTCTTTTTTAAGAATAATTAACAAGACATAAAATCTTTTGGTATGAATCAATATAAAATAATTTATACAATTTTCTTTTTTCCTATTCTCTTTATTAATCTGTTAATATTATAAAAAAAAAGATGTTTATTATAACTCGATATTAAAAAGGAAATTTTTTTAAAGATATAAACTTTTATTAAAAAACCAATTCATCCACATTCTATATTTTTGTCCAACATAAATATTTTACTGTGCAACAATCCTAATAACACTTACATTCTTTTTCCTCGAGCGTCCAACCTTCTATAATCGTTTCACATTAATAAGAATTTTATAGCAAAATGAAAAATATTAGTAGATTGTAGGTGGTGATGGATTGCCTAAGTAGTGATGCAGTTAAGGAGTGTTCAACATTTTGAAATTGTGTTCATTATAACCATTATTTGTTGAATATGTGAATGATGTATGAGTCATTCCATACAAATAAAAAGTTGTTAAGGCATGGGAAGATAAAATGATACCTTTAGGAAATACAACAAATAATATATGTTTCTATGAATTTATGACTTATGCTGAATAAATATGCAAATAATTGTTTGTAATTATGTATTTAATTTGCAAGGAAGGAGTTACTCATTAGAACTTAAAAAGAGTGTTTCAATATACTATGAGAAACTTGTGTAATTATTGAAACTTAATGAAACACATCATAACCTTACAATCTACTATAAAAAGGTATATTATAGATTATAAAATTTGAAATGCATTTCCAAGGATCGTGCAATCTAGAATACACTTACATAATTGAAATTGTATTTCACATTTCAGAATCCAGAAAATATCTATATGTCAATAATACTTCTAAATTGCAAGATCTGCAATGACTTTTTGAATTTTAGAATCTATAAAATTCACGGATCGAGCAGTCTGGAACACAAAAGGAAACAAAAACAAAACCTTATATTTATAAAGGTTTACAACACCACCTAGAACAATAACAACAAAGGAAACAAATGGTGTATGTAATGTAGAAATGATTAGGAATTTTGGTTACTCTCAATCAGACACTCATTCTAAAATTCGACAAGTTAGTCATTTTAAACATAAACATAATTTACTCCTTTTTTTTCTTAATTTTGTTAACTTTCAAAATGTTTATTATTATAAAAACATCACAATAATATAAAAAAGTACACTAAGAAAATTCAACGATAAAGAACAACGAAATAATCACAAGAAACTATAATATTATTTTTAACCTAAAATCTTAAAATAATAAATTTATAAATTTCTTTTCCCTTCCTTTCTTTAATTTTATCATTTTTATTCAATAGAAATTAAACTCTAAATTAAATTTCTAAGCTTTATTTCTACATTAGTTCTTCTAAATAAACATTTTATACTTCAAAAGATACTTTCTTTTGTTTAGTCCCTATAAATGCTACTCTTCTTTTCATTTCTATTATATATATATATATATATATATATATATATATATATATATATATATATATAATTTTAGTCTCAACGTAATATACTTTTAGTAACATCAAACTCGCTGATCTGAAAATTTTTAATGACATGGCATGTGATAATGTCATAACCATAAATGGAATTAATATTAAATGATGGAACTGATAGCAAAAACATGTGGCGGTTACAGAAATTTCTTTCTATAAAGAATACACGTTTCTAGCAACAACTATAAATAGTATATTTCTTACTGATCTGCAACAAAAGTGCTCCACTCACCAGACTGTGTTCTAGTTTCTTTAGAATGTATTAACTAGCCTGTGACTGAATCTTGGCAATGAATTTCTCCATATCAGGTAACTTCGATAAAAATTAGCAAAATGGGAAAAATGAAGAACACAGAATGCTTTACTACTCAGTGATGTATACAAAAGGTGAATTCTGGATATTTCGATTAAAGGTTTAATGGAGAAGATGTCTAGGTCATCACCATAGATGGCTTCTGAAAGGAATGTTGTATTATGAGTGCTGGTGGCTTCCATATCATACGCCCCTGTCCTGCATGAGGCATGCAAATTTAGGAGTACAATTTAGATAACTCCAACTCTAAGATGCCTTTAAGTTGTAACTAACCTCATTGATGTGGCTGTGATCATACATCTTGAAAGGAAGCACATGTTCAGTAGTATCAGCTGATAGTTCCAACTTGTTCAGATGTCCTGTACTGTTATGTCAGTCAAGCAAAACAGTCTTGTTTTGCATTTGCCGTGGTATGTTTCTGGCTCTTCAACACACTAAATCCAGCAAATTTTACATATTTGTGATGTAAACAGTGAGTTGAGTTTCCAACTTCAATGTTGGCAGAATTGACCAGCTATTGAACCTAGTACTTTATGAAAGAAGGAAGTGAAGCATGAAGTTCAGCCAGGCATTGAAAGATCCAATTAAGAAGTTGTTCTTTTGGTAACTCTAAAAGAAGTTCAGCCTGCATGAAGAAAATCATTAGGAAAAAGGAAGATAAAACTTACTACATATGATTTTGGGTATGAGTTACTATTCGTATTATATTGTCTTTGGCTATTAGTAATCGCTAGCCTCTTGTTCAATTAGATGTTAATAATACTTTTTTAAATGGTGTTCTGGATGAAGCTGTTCACTTGAAACAACCTGATCCTTCTTTTGCTCGTAAACTAAACAAGGCTCTCATGAACCCTTCTCCCCTATCTTCAAACCAGCTACTATTCGTATTATATTGTCTTTGCCTATTAGTAATCACCATCCTCTCATTCAATTAAATGTTAGTAATGCCTTTTTAAATGGTATTCTGAATGAAACTGTTTACATGCAACAGCCTCATGGTTTTGAATCTAATGATCCTTTACGGTGTAAAATGAACATTATCTATGGTTAGAATCAGACCTCTCATCATTTGGTGCCAAACTACAAGGAACTGTTGTTCCGTATGGTTTTAAGCCTAGCACGTGTGATCCTTCTCTTCATGTTTATCAATGTCAAACTAACACTATTTATGTATTGTTAGGTTTCTTGGTGACAAGAAACCAAATTACTATTCCAGATTAAGAAAAATGCATACAAATCTTACTTCAACTTCGAAAGATGTTAATTTAAATACAAAAGGCAAATACAGAAAACGTCCAACTACTTCCCCAGGGAAGAAAATCCCTTTTGCACAGGTTAGAACCTGTTCCCGAACAAACTAATTCACACCCAACCTGATATCCGTTTTCCCCCTTAAAAGATAACCCCTATTAGGTATTGTAACCGCCTCCAACCCCCAGTTAACTGTCTAACCCCTGTTAACTGCCTCTTAACCTCTATTTTGGTCCCTTTTTCTAACATACACCTTGAGAGTTCTATCATATTAGTAAATGTTGTTTATATAATTATAACAGGTACCTCTTTCACTTTTGCTCAAAGGATTATCAATCAATTTAATTTTGCCTTCTCTCTTAGGCAGTTGGGTCACCTTGATTACTTTTTGGGAATAAGAGTTAGAACTCTTCATGTTGATTCGCTTTTTCTATAACCCAAAGCAAATATCTCCTTGATCTTTTACATCGATCCAATATGTTTGAAGCTAAGTCTATTTCTTCCCCTATGCCCTCTAATTGCAATTATTTAAAGACGGTTCTTCTTTCTTCCTAATGCAACTTCCTATAGATCTATTGTAGGTTCTTTTCAGTATGCTACTATAAATCATCCAGAAATCAACTAGGCTGTGAACAAAGTGTCTTAGTTTATGGCTCAATTTCTTGGATCTCTTTGGATGGCTGTCCAAAGGAGTCTTCGAGAAAGGACGGACTCTTTTACATGGCCTTCATCTCACACCTATGACCTCTATCTCTCCTTTTCACTTACAAGTATTTTGTGATGCAGTATGGGTCGTAGGTCCACCTTCAGCGCTGTCATTTTTTCGTGGATCATACCTCATCTCCTACTGGTCTAAGAAACAAGCTGCTGTAGCCAAGTCTAGGGTAGAAGCAAAGTATCGCAGAGACTTTCTGAAAAATTCTATAAATAGTTTCCCCTTTGGAAGTGGTTAGCGAGTCTTCCTGTGTGAAAGGAAGCTATTTCCTTTATAAACGTTGGCTTTTTCAGCTAACAGTGAAATTCAGTTTGAGTTTATCTTTAGTTCTTCTCTGTCTTGTTTTCTCGTCTTTGTTTGAAGGTGTCTAACAGGTGGGATAACTAAATCTAAGGTGTATGATGCAATTCTGCTAGTGCTGGACAGGTTGAGTAAATATAGCCATTTTATTTTGTTCAAGCGTCCTTATTCCACTCACTATAGCTGATGTTTTCACAAGACAGGTGGTCAGATTGCATTGCATTCCAACTTCTATAGTAAGCGATAGAGATTTTGTATTTCTTAGTGTCTTTTGGCAGGACCTCTTTAGAAAACAAGTCACTATATTAAGGATGAATACATCTTATCATCCATAATCTGATGGATAAACTGAGGCACCGAATAGAACATTGGGAACGTATTACTATGAATGCATGAATGAAGAAGAAAAGAAGAGTGAATTCACTAGGATAATTCCAAGAAGGAATACAAGGAGTATGACTAGAAACAATATTCTTGACAAATATTTATTTTCTATTTCTTGGCTCAAAATTGTAGACTTTAATTTCTGTGATTCGAGTTTAATTTGTAATCATTGTTTGGGTTGAAATTGGTTTTCAATTGAATACTCAATTCAAGCCCAATTTAAGAAGCAAAGTTCAGCAACAAGAGAAATAAGAGGCAACGGAAGCATGGCAAATGTGCCCAAGCATGGAAAGTGTGAACATGGAAGCACCTAGTTAATCTTGGCCAGTCATCTAGTTCTGGGAATTTTAATTTTAATTTTAATATTTTAATCTCCCTCTCCTTCAGCCATTTGAATTTTCGGCCAAGTGGCTACATATAGCCATCACTACTCTTTGAAATTCACATTAATGATATACGGAAGATTGAGAATTATTCTAAAGCATTGTCTCTTTTGTTGGAGTGATTCTCTTTCTTTGGTCTTCTCCTGATTTCTTAGGGTGACAATTCTCCGAAGCACTTATCTTGAAGATGAATTCTCAACTTCAAGTAGCATGTTCTTCCATCTCATAAGTTTTCTCAATCTTTTCTATTTTGTTTCTTCAATATCTTATTCTATTTTGTTCTTATTTCTTGATTTTATATCACACCGACTTTTAATCATATTCAGTCATCATGTTCTTAATTCTTTCCTTATGTTGTTGTCAGTTCCTTATCTTGTTCTTATCTCATATATGTTCTTATGTTGATGGAATCCTTGATTCAAGCTTCTCAAGGATTCAATCCATGACTTAAGACAAGAATGAGATTCTAGTTGTGATCTAGTTTTCTTACTATTTTATGCTTCTATGTTGTTTAAGCTTCTAATTGTTATAAGTACTCTATCCAATTGTTAACTCAAGAAGCCCTCATACATCACTGTGAATTAATGAAAATGGGTATGGTGATTTATACAGCTGGATAGTATAATGAGATTTAGGAGCTAACTCTCACATACCTCACGATTGAACAAATTGGATTTTTTTTCGAAAAATTAGGGTGTCCTAGGTGATAATGCCATACTATTACATCATCTTTGGAAGAAATCACATGGACAGTCTTGATGCTAAAACAACATAGGCAAAGAGCCAGTTTGGATACAAGCTAAAAGCACTTCTCAAGAGTTCTTTATTTAAAATATAGAGCTTTGTCTAGTAGAGAGAAGATTTCAAAAAGCTCTTCTAGATTTGTATCCAACCAGACTAAAATATGAAGCATAAACAAAATTTCAGAGCAAAAGAAAACTATGATTAGTGCTTCTATACAAATTGAACCCTTAACAAAATGGAATTTTATGTATAAAAATATCTATCAATAAAAGGACCAAATTAACTATATACTATTCAATATTTCATGTGCAATGAAGCAGAAAAAAATACAAATGCAGATCACGAGAGATGCCAAAATTCATTAAATTAAAGAATTCAGAAATAAAGAAATTCTATGGAATACCTTAATTTGGTCCCCCTCAAGAAGCAATGAATTTTTATGTAAATCTGATGCCATGGATTGTATCATCAGCTTGAATACCTTTTTGCTCATGTTTGTCTTCATAAAGATCATCTTCCCTAAAGTGTAAATTCTGGTTATCCCTAAATCAGCCGCCATTCTCCTCAAGTAAAGCTTCTTTAGTAAAATCTCCATGGAGCGAGGCTCTTTGCCATATTGGCGGCGCAAATTCTCGGTAAATTGCATCAGACTCCAGATGTCTTTCTCAGCAACTCTCTCAGCATCACTTATAATTTTCATAGGGTTTTCCAGATAATTAATGTAGTCAGAAGGGAGATGAGGATTTATGTTGAGGTCAACCTAAATAATAATAATAAAGTAGAAAATGCATCAAACCAACATCTCTACTATATGCATTTATACAGATGCCAGATAGAGATTATTATACATCATCAATCATGTTTTAACTAAAAAGTACTGGAAAAAAAAATCGTCCCTTAATTAGCAGAACTACAAATTTATCCAAAAGTTCGTTTGAATAATTAAAACAATAAAAATATACTTCCAAAGCAAATAAGAAAGAGTTGTACAAAAGAGCAAAATTCATCCTGTTAAAGACTGATGATATTTGTGATACACTTGTGAATATGGATAATTTAAAATCTTGTCTTTAAGTTCAAGTTAGAGAGGAAAGATTCCAAAAAACAAAATTAGTTCATTACAATCATTTAACCCTAATGATACCAGTAATTATTGAGTAATTACTTTAATGTGTTTGACATCGTTATATTATTATAAAAACTAATACAGATGACCAACTATCTTTTCTGAAAAAAGAGATAAATGCGAACTAGAACACCATATTTTCTGGGTTTTCTAGGCAAATGTTTAACTGCAACAGCATTTTACACGTTCTTGTTTCACCTCAAGCAAGAGAAAAACAGCATTACATCAGATTTGTGGAACACGTATCAAGCATTTACGTATAACAATTATCAGCATTCAGATAAACACGTATCAAGCATTTATGTATTATAATCACAACAGTTAATTAATGTCCCACATTGAGAGGGTTTTAGAAACAAAACGGGTTTATATGGAGTTGTGTATTACCACTGGCAACAACAACCCCTGAATATCAAATGTTCTACGGGGTTATACTTAGAAGTCTGTGGTGGTTAAACTTCAACCTTGTGACCAGAACTCCATAATTTGTGACATCGTTGCTCATTTGCAATCACCACTAACCTGGGATGGTCACAGGTTTTTGACAGACTTCTTCTAACTTTTTCCATTTAATTATAATATAAAATAAAGAAAATAAATATAATGTCATTATAATAATTCCAATATCTTAAATTATTTGCAGTACAAGGATACCTGTACCGAGTGATAAGGAACTGAAACAACACAGTGATCTTCAACCTAGAAGTCAAAGAAGAATAGGATAAGCCCAAAACTATCATGCACATGATCAAGAATTCTTCTATTTTAACTAAAATTCTAGGACTGGTGCTACATACCAAAATACACATCACAAATCAAAGTTTACCTTGGACAAGCTCTCAAAGAGCATCTCAAAAAACAAATCAACACCAACATTTCCAACATCTCCTGATTGTTGTTCACCAAAAATTGCACCAAAACCTCTTATACCCATGTCTTTCTCAGCTAGTTGGAAGCCTTGACCAAGTTCACGACATTCTTCAATAGCAGCAAGCCTCTCCTATGGGAGAAAACCAAGGAGAACGCAGGTTTTAACCAATTCTTTAGCATCTAACTTTCTATATTTGAAATGAAAGAATGAATTTACAGATAGGAATATTACAAAAGTATGGAATATACAGAGTTATATTACATTTGTTAGATGTATTTGATGAACCCAAAATTCTTTTGTGAAATAAGTTCTATTAATAAAAGGTACAGATTGATTGAAAACATACCAATGCTTGATCAGAAAGCAGGCCTTTGTCAGGATAAAATAAATATGCATGTGCTTCCTTATCTGCTCGCCCAACCCTTCCACGCAACTATAAATGTTGAACAAAAGAAAAAATTAACAAAATGCATACAGGTTCTACTTTCATTTACATCTGGATAACAACTACATAAAGTTCAGACGAGTACCAAAACACTTGGGGAACCCACAACTATTATAGAGAGGGAACCAAACACTTTAATACTCCCCCAAACATCCCATACTACTCGATCTGGGAATGGGGTACCCATTTCCAAGACATCAACTAACTATATTTTTTCACAGTAGTTATCTAAGGGCTAATGAGCCCAAAATATTATAAAGAAATTCCAAAGAATAAATTACTTAGACAATGTTAGCAAATGAAGTTGAAGGGTATGTGGAATTCCGTACTTTCTCCAACATGCATCCCATATTTATGTCAGAATTACCTATAAAATATATCATTACTGTATCATAACATATGTTAGAGTATCTTGGATGGCCTCTTATAGTGGTTTGCAAATTCCATTTTCATTGAATTTCAACTTACCACTCCTAATTTGATTAGAATTAAGAGGATACTATTATAAATAAGGGTTAGTCCTTTCGCATTTTGCACCACATCAATAAGCATAAGAGACTATTATCCGTAGTCTCCTTTTCCCTCTTTTCCTCCAACAAAATCCATGTAATTCTGATATTTCATATTCAAATTCTTTCATGGTTATCAAAAACACGCTTGTTTGAAAAGATATTAAGTTGATTGTAAGAGAGGAAAAAATTACTCCAGCACAGTGTCGGAAATTTGAAAAAAAAAATGAAATGACTATCTAATAATATGTATACATGAAAGTATCAGCTCATGCATTATACCTAGCGATAGTGCAATACGTATTACATAACAAACTTAATAACAATAACCAGTTCTAAACAATGTTTGGAGTCAGTAACAAAAAATATGAGAACTTCTAAACCAAAAATAATAGAGTGAAATTAGGAAGAAGAAAACCTGGTATAACTGTGCAAGGCCAAATTGCTGAACATCCTGAATGATAATCGTATTTGCATTTTGAATATCAAGCCCACTTTCTACTATATTTGTGCAGATAAGGATTTTTATTTCGCCTAGAGCAAACTTCTCCATTGTATCCTCTAATTGCTTTGAGAACAGCTACTCCAGATAAACAGTCAAATGCATAAAATTAAAGATCAAATTGTCAATGTCAAATGTTAACATATATGATGCATACATACACTTTTGATATAACAGAATTTAACTTGAGTTGATCAATCCAAAAAGATAATTTCATCATGTTAAGGGGACATTGTCCTGTGTGAAGGGGACATGGTCCCTTGGCTGCTCTCATACTGTACTTTTCTCCAGAATCAATAATAATAGTTCTACGCAGTGAGTATAGGTGGTTGCAGTGGGTTTTTTCCAGGTTTCCTCTATCTAGGAACCTATCACGTTCTCTGAGCATCTTTTGCTTTTGGGCAGTCGCTGTGTCCTCTTTTGCTTTTGTGTCATGATACATATACTCCACCTTGAGGGGAAGGGTTAGAGATATGATTTGATTACATTAATAGGGAGATATGATATGATTTTATAAAAAAATTTCCCTATCAAATCATATCATGTATCTAACACTTCTTTTCAAGTTGGAGCATATTTATGATGAGACAAGCTTGTCACAAATTTTATCAATACAAGACCCCTTGAGAGACTAAGTAAACATGTCATTCAGGAGGTTGCCGAAGCTAACAAAGTAAATAATGATAAAGGTAGTGGATATTTCCTGGGACTTTCATACTATGAAACTGACCATCAATCTTCAATATGTTGTCCTTTCAAATCAAATCTCTAACATAACCGAATCATATATCTAACAATCAGTATCAAAAAAGATTGAAATGGCTCTTGCAGAACTCTAGAAGGTTGTTTCAATAACTTAAGGACAGTGGCAATATCTCTAGAGTCATCTCAGAAATGCAAATGCCTAGTGAAACAAGAACACAAAGAATGGATGTATATTGTAGACTGTACCAATGCCTGGAAACAGCAGGGAAGACAGATTTTCTCAAAATTAGAAAAATATAATTTCTCTTATTCAGGCTCATTACATACATATGATATTGTAGACTGTAACAATGCCTGGAAACAGCAGGGTAGACAGATTTTCTGAAAATTAGAAGAATATAATTTCTCTATTACATACATATGATATATATACATATATTGATTGGATAATTTAGTAAATAAGCATAGTTTATTTTAAGTGTTAAGAAGTGGATTTTAAACATAACCCAACTTTACAAAACTAGCCTGTAAGATGAGGTTTGAACCCACTTATATATATAGTAAATTGACTTTATCCCTCTAGTTGATATTAAACTTCCAGCACACATCCTCACAACCGACGTATAAACATATTGATGGGTCGTCCAATAAGGGTTTGAAAACAAGTGGTACAATAGACCCAACAAATAATAAACTTCACTAGAATAGGTTCTAATCCATTACCATGTTAAAAAGTGGACTTCAAATCTAACACAATCTTACAAAACTAGCTTGTAAGGTGAGGTTTACACCCACTTATATATTGTGAATTGGTTTTATCTCTAGTCAATGTAGGATTCAATACTAGGAAATAAATCCCTAAGATTGTGGTATTGATATGCTAGTAATAAAACCTAGATACAGCCAATATACAGAATTAAAACCATTAGGAATAAAATCTTAAACTTCCTAAAATATCTTGACAGAATAAAATCTCAAACTTTCTAAAATATCTCAACAGATCTCTTCATAAAACTCCTTTTAAATTAATATAAATTTAGCCAAAAATACCTCTAACTTTTCAACTAATCTAGTATCTCTTTTCAATGTGAGCGGAAAAATTATTACTCGTAACTATATGTAGAGGCATTGCTGGAAAAATAGCTTTACAAAGCTAAAAGCAATATTATTTTTCAGACAAAAATAAAAAGACAAAAGACTATAATTTTGGAATGGAGAGAGTATCAACATACAAAAATAAATATAATTTTTTTAGTTACTTATCCACCTACACAGTTATAGAGCAAATGTATTCAGCCAAAACTAACATTCCTCACACTTTAGCAAACTAACATTCTTCATGCAATAGATCCGTAAAAAGGTAAGTGTGTAACTACCTTCCCATGGGCAATGGCTATTTCCACATTTGGGAATGACTCTGCAAGAAATGTCATTACTTCATCCAGTCCTGTAACACAACAATTATTAAGAAACCAGATTCAGTACTGTAATAGACATCAGACATATTAGCAAATATACATTAACAGCAACATCGTGATGATCCCCTTACAGGACTGTGATGGCCATGTAATAGTATAATTCTTTTTCTGAGAGGAGCAACACCAAATGTGCACAAAATGTATTTACACTATTGAGAGACCTTAGATCAACTTCTTTCTAAGTTTTCTGGACTCACATTCTTCTGATAAAATGATCAGCGTAGTTCATTCTACAGTTATTTCTTGTAAATTCTAATCTCAAATTATTTCAGGAATACTTAAGGGCATGTTTGGTTAACAACAGAAACTGGTATAAACTACTACGGGTGGCAAAGGCTAATCTATAGCTTACAACAGAATCTTAAACACTTAAGCTAATATACAATCATAAACTCTACTAGGGTGCATTTGGTTTATCTTCTGTTGATTTATCTATATTAGTACTGTGAGCTTGTACCTTGTCTTCACTTTATTTTGTTTCCCATAATTCTAACAAATGCTGAAAAATACGACTTGTTTTTACAACCTTCTTTTGAAAATTAATGAAAAAAAAAGTTAAATAAACTAATCAAGTGAAATCAAGGTGGCTAGATATTAGAAAGCAACACTTCAGCAATTTTCTAATAAATTTTCTAGTGCTACACAAGCATTCTGATCATCAGCAATTTATTTTCAGATTTGAACAATACATAAGCTTACACACAAATGTATAGAAATTAGTAGCTCACCTTTAATACGTGGCAGAACATAAAAAACTTGACCACCACGATCCAGCTCATACTTGATGGCTGAGATTACTTTTTCCTTACTGAATGAAGAAAGATGAGTCTTGATAGGAACTCTTTCTGGAGGTGGTGTTGATATTAAACTGAAACAGAAATTAGTACCATATCTAGAATTATACTTAAGCTCAGGTGGTGATGTTTGATTAGTCGTGATTTCAATAGGAATAGGCAAACATACAATAGATCAGGTTTCCATCTAAGCACCCAAAGTGAAATACTCAGTAAAAGTAGAACCGGAAGATTAAGGAGCAAAAAATGGTTAAGGGCCTAAGACCAATTTTATTGTTACACAGACTTGTGTTTAAGGTAACTTTTTATTTTTCTAAGGAATTGATGGACCAACTCTCTGATAACTAAGATAGTTGCATATTTATGCCTTTTGCTCTACATTTTCTTATTTAACAGTACAGATATCCTGTTATATACAAATTTGGGGGAAAGCAGTTGGGGGCAGAGGAATGATTTAGCCATCAAGTATAAAAGATATTAGAGTGCTTCATTATCCCTTTTCTGAACACATATTGTGACATAGCCTCTTTTTATTCTAGATTTTAGGATAAAAGACATCTTCAGTGTGACCAGCACAGGCAGTTTAAAAGAGTTGGGAGAAAACAACTCTGAAAGATTAAGCTATCAAGCATTAGTAATCAGGTGAAGGCTTGCAAATGATTTTATACTTAATATCAAGAGTGGCTAATTCACAAGTTGTTCTACCTTGTGCTAAATTTAACTTCTAATTTAGAACAATGTGGGAAATCTAAATCAAACTCTTAATTGAGCGGTGGTCATAGAGGCTTTAATACCATGTCAAAAACTAACTCTTCCAAAAGCCTAACCAATCAGGTTAGGCTAATGGATGGTTTAATATCTAATGAACCAATTCCCAACTTAAACAAACTTCTAGTAAAGCCACTTAAATATATGCTAATGTACCATAATTTGGAAGATCAATTATATCATAATTCAATATAGTTCCCTCACTGTATATCTCACACTCACTAACACACAAAGACATCTATAAAACATGCACCCCACTACATGATTAAGTGAGCAAAAGAAAAAGTACATTCTTTATTTTTCATCAACCTGATTTTAGAATTTTTTTTCCAACAATGTGCAAGTCAGATTCATCACAAGACTCTGTGTTCAACACCTAGTTAATCAAAGACAGTGAATCTTCTTTCATAATTTGAAGAAAGACTAGTTACCTTACCTGGCATCACGAAACCCTGTTAATGCTAAATAAAGAGTTCGTGGTATGGGGGTTGCAGATAAAGTAAGTACATCCACAGAAGTTTTAAAAGAAGCAATCTTCTCCTTTTGTTTAACACCAAACCTCTGCAAGCAATAAATTGTTGCTCAGTAAGGAAGGACAGGGCAGTGCCACTGTAATTAAAAAAAAAAAAAAAGGAAAATATGAATTGCAGATAATTGGAAAACCTGCTCCTCATCAACCACAAGTAGACCAAGATTGTTATATGTAACACGATCTCCTAGGAGTGAATGAGTCCCAACTATAATATCCAGGCTACCATTCTTAATCATGTCCAAATTCTCTTCTTTCTCAGCTTTCGTCTGCAAGTTGAGACAAGTGAAATAATCTATAACTGATATAGAACTTGTAAGTTATCCATAAATATCCATCTAGAAGCTCATGATGTAGCTCATATTTGATTGACCTTAATAATTTTCCAAATTATATGTTCCTACAACATTCATGTGCTTCCACTTTATAAGAAAAGTTTGTAGCATGAAAAAAGGGGAGCAACTCAGTGAAATATTGAATTTAATATGTGGGCAAATACGGGCAATATACATGTACCACCGTAGAATCATTGTCACTTTCACCACTGTATATCAGAGAGAAGTTTCAGATCGATGAACAGATTAAGCATAGAGTAGCATTCATAAACAGCTTGATAAAATGCATTTGCCGAATCAGGAGAAGAAACCTGTAAGGATCATTACATAAAAATTTGCAGGTTGTTGGAGCTATGGTTCGTATATTTCATGGATCCAACCATTCCCATGAAGATTTCGAATATTCATGAAAACCTATAAGTATTTTAGGCTGTTTTGTGTTGTTTAGGACATTAATGTATGTTTTCCTTTCATGATTTGATCCTACATTGCAATTAAAAAGCTCTTTTGACTCCTTAGAGCTTTTCTTGGTGATAGGTAGTATTTTAATTGATTAAAATATGTTTTTAATCTGTTAAAAGATTCTTGGCTGGTTTGGAATGACCATAGGAAGCATTTTAATCGTTTAGAATTACTTAAAACCATGTTCATTTCTATCCTTTCTGTTTTAATCTGTTAAAACGAGAATTTAATCCATTAAAATTGACAAATTGAATTCTATATAACTCACATTTCAAAACCATTAAACACGAAATAAAACCATTCCTTCTGAAATCAATTATACTTACTGAGAGAGTCCAAATTGATCTAAAAACTATTCTTGAAGCTTGCTTTATGCAATTTTTTTATCAATACCTTGATTTGAAGAAAACATAGAAGTTCACTTGGGCTTTGCTTTTCTGCTGTGTTGATCTTGTTCCAGGTAACATTCTTCTTATTCCTAAATTCAATTTAAGTCTTTAGATTGTTTCTGGATAGGGTTTTTTCAGGTAACTATAGTAACAGAGTGTAACTAGGAGATTAATCATGTTTTGTAGGGTTCAAGATTAGGTTTCTTGAGTTGTTTACTTTCACTGTTTTGGTTGTGTTTGTAAAAACTCTAAAATTATAGTGAACTTAGTTAGTGTGGTTGAGCAACTAGATGAAGCTCTTGGTATAGAGTGAACCATAATAAAAATTTGTTGTCTTGATCTATCTCTCTCAGTTTCTTGATATATTACATTCTTAATTGTGTGCATTAATTAGCCACATTCTGAAATTCAAAGATTTAGTAAGATTCTCATTCTAACAGTAAAACAATATCACAGTCATAGGGACAAATAGATTGCACATGCAATAAGGTACAAATAGATAAAGTCACACTACCAAGGTGATGCTCTGGATAGGGTATTTGACACGAGGTAGATACTACAAGACTGTCACGTTTAATCAATAAATAGCAATTGTGTCGTTCGTGGCAGGAAATGTTACTCTATCCATAAACTGGCATTTATTTAGTCCAGGCCATGGGTCTAATCTATGGAATACTTCAAATATTCTGATGCTGATTCAAGTGGATTATCAATAGACTGCACTTCTCAACAATATACTATTGTTTCACTATCAAAGAAGTTTAATTTGATTAATGAAAAGCATCTATTTTTACTGTGTAAGACTAACGACTAGATGAATTTAACTAAAGTGTAAAAATTTCCCAATCATACCTGGAACCTGCTTAGTAGCCCAACCTTGATATCAGGGTATACAGAAAAGCGCTCTGAAATAACATCAAAATGTTGTTTTGCTAGAACTATTGTTGGTGCCAGAACCATCGCTTGTTTTTTAGCTGAGACAACACAGAAGATAGCACGTATTGCAACCTCAGTTTTACCAAAACCAACATCTCCACAAATTAATCTGTCCATTGGTGTTTCTTGCCCCGTCAAATCCCTCTCAACATCAATAAATGCCTACAAGAATGTTCACTCAGAAGAGATAAAATAACAGATAAAATTGCAACAAAAAACCATAATCAATTAATCTCCATAGCATCTACTACAATGTCACCTGTTTCTGATCTGGTGTGGGTTCATAAGGGAACTGAGCTTCAAATTCAGCCAAGGCAGGAGTCTTCAGATATGCGGGCCTTCTTTGCTTAAGCCTGTGTAGATATAGTTCCATCAGGTCCACAACCATCTTCTGTATTGCAACCTTACCCTTAACCTTTCTTCTCTCCCACGCACCAGTATCATTCAACTTGCTCAATGTCCTTGGCTTCTTGGTTTCATTTGGCCTACATGCAAGCAGGCGACATTTCACACAACAACATTTACCAAGGCAACCAAGTCCATGTTTGAATAAACTTATGATAAAGCATTTGCAAATGAAGAAAATAAGAAAATAAAATGAATAAGCTAAATCAACTTACGCACTTCAAATTTTTATCCAAACTCTCACATTTAATTTCTCCAAAAGATAAGTTTAACTCATAGGAAAGAAGGAAATAAGAAGATAAAATGAAGTAAATTTTTCCTAAAAGTTAGAATCAACTTATGCAGTTCAACCTTTACACAGACGATCTCATTTAGTTTCTCCTAAAGTTGATTTTTAACTTATAAGATAAGCTTTAACTGATTTTTCCTTCTTATTTTCTTCTCTGATACGTGCTTAATGAAAAGTTCATAGCATCACCACCTCCACATTTGATTCAACAAATGACAAAGCAATATGCAGGATAAGAAAACTCACAGACTATATCTGTAGAGCATTTTGGAAGCCTGGTTGACAGGTAGTTTTGCCATGCCATCAGCATATTCGATGAAAACATACTCAGAGGCTTGTGAAGAATTCTTAGCAGAATCAAACCGTATCCCAACAAACCTCCCAATCCCCACTTTCTTGTGCACAACATAGTCCCCAGAACGGAGCGTGTAAGGGTCGACCCTGTAGCTGAAGACCCCATCTTTTTTCTCCCTCTCGCCCTTCAACTTCTGCAACCCCTTCTGCTGCTGCTCCTTCACCATCCGCATGTACTTCCCCGCTTCCTCTGAGTTCATCACCGTTCTGAAAACCTCTTTCTTGCTGTACTCGCGGCGAATCCTCTCGTTGAGGACGGAGATGGGGTCGTTACGGGGCTCAGTTTTGGAGGGTGTGGAAGGGGTGTAGGGGCTATGTGGGGTGTACACTGCATTGATGGGGAAAGGTGACAGCTTTTGCTTGTTTCCGTGTTTGGGGTGTGAGATGATGAAGAGACTCCATGTTCTCGGAAAAGAGCTGAGTTTGGAGATGAGAGGTGTGGGAAGGTGAGGCCTTGAGAGGAGAGAAGAAGAAGAAGCCATGTGGGTGTGTGCTCAGAATGCCATTGGAGAAAAAGAGTGTGAAAAGGAAGGATAATTGGAAGATGAAGGTTTTGGAGGGGTTTTGTTGTTGGAAACAAAGGAATATCTGGTGTTGTAATATGAAGAATGTTAGTATTGTGATATCATACTACGACCATCGTTTCAAAGAGAAGCCTGTGGAGGGAGTGATGCCAACAAATTGCTGTTCAGAATTTGGTGTGCAGATATTTTCTGTATACCAAAATTAAAGAGGAACAATTGGATAATCTTAAGATATCTTCTTGGCTTTTGCTTCCTGCATACTGTGATTTCTTCCCAATGTTACGGATTCAATATTTGTGTACGAGACTACTTAATTAAAATACTTTTTCTTCATCCAGAACTTGTTTTTATCATTATTTATAAAATAATTATCTTTTTTATGCAAGTGATTTTTGAGTTCAAAACATGTTTTTTTTTCTTTAAAAAAAAGTTTCACAACAAACTTTTTGGAATCAAATTTCTAAAGTAATTTTTTTAAAATATGTTCATATTTTTCAAATTAAGTTTTTTGAAATATATTCTAGAATGAGTTTTTTTAAATGAGTTTTTTTTATCAGAAAGAGCTTATTTTTTTCTTCTTCTTTTTCTGAATGAAGACGACATATACAAGAGATCAGCAATGACAGCAGTAATAGCTGTGACAATAATAATACTAATATAATATAGGTTTAATATCCAATTTTGTCCCCACTTTGGTTCGGAAATCTCAAGTTAGTCCCTTTATAGAAATGTGAGTGCAATGGATCCTTACTTGTAATTATTTGACTCTAATGAGTCCCTTCCGTTAAATAGAAGGAAACGGAGTTAGTGGGCTGATGATGTGGCAGTTGTCTTTGGTGAGGTGTCAAGACGCAATTGTTTGCGTGCTTACGTGGTGTTAGGGTTCCCCATTTTCAAATTGGGTTTTATTAAAAATTGGGGATAAAAGGATTTGGGGGTGATTTGTTGGAGATTAGGGCATGTCCGTGTGCGAGAAAGAAGACAGAGGCAGGCAGTGATCGCGGGAAGACGGAGCAGTGGTGGTTCGCGGTTGGCGAGTTCTTCTTCGTTGTCAGTGGTTGTCTCTGTTTGGGGTTCGCTCTTTGGGGTTCGCTCTTTGGGGTTCGCAATGTCTTCGAATCACGGTTGTTCGTCTTGCTCATGGGGGAGCTGTCGTGGTGGTTCATCCAGAGGATTGGTTGGAAGCCAAATATGCCATTGTGGGGAGGCTGCTGTGTTGAGAGTGGCAAAAACAATTAAGAACGAGGGGAAACAATTCTGGGGCTGCCCTAACTACAAGCGGACAAGAAATGAAGAACTTCAAGGATGCAATTTCTTTAAATGGCTTAGTGAAGATTGCGTAGATGATACTGTTAGTACTATTGCAAGGCAAAGGAGGAAGATTAATAGTTTGGAGAAATGTGTTAGGGAATGTCAAAAAAGGGAGAAGATGTTAATAACAATGATATGTTTTCTGGGATTGATTAATATCATTGTTGTATGTATTTTGTTTAAAAGTCCATGATATGTTCTGTTAGATAGTTTATGTGAAGAGCACTTTGGACAAATTGTAATATGATGTTATCAAATGAAGGTGAAATTTGAATTCAAGGTTCTGAAATTATGGTTTGAATTCAAGGTTCTGTTAGATAGTTTGAATTTACAATAAAATGAGGAAGTGGCTTCTGTAATCCAAAAAGACAAATCTGTATAAGAAGTTCGTTTTTAGACAAGAAGAAGTACACTTTCAGTGTTTGTAATAGTACTTCTGTAATCCAAAAAAAGAGTTCTGTAACAGAGGTACAACACACTTTTAGTGTTTGTAATATAATTGAAGAAGAAATCCACTCATAATGACATGATAATGAAAAGAGAAGCTGTGATCACAATATAATGAGAAATTGATATGCCAAAATCTGTGAACAAAATATGTGATTGAAATTGATATGGCAAAGGTCCAAACAGCATTCATAATTACATCATAATGAAAACAAAAGTTGTCATTGAAATTACAAAGTGGAATTCAAATCCACGTCTGACAGTTTACCAAGTAGATGTCTGTGATTACAAAATACATGTCTGTGATTACAAAATAGCCATCACTTAAGCTAAACATACTGTCAGTCCTAAATCAGTTTTAAACTTGTGTTGTAGATGGCTGAGTATGTTCCAAAACGCATTGAGTAAGTTGACTTGGTCCAGTAATTGGCTGACTTTGTTCAGCTTGGGTTGCAGGTTGCTCACTTGATTGATATTGAGTTTGGTTTGCTGGAGGAGCTTGTGGACAACTATTTCTTTTATGACCAACCTGTCTACATATGGAACATCTCTTACGAGTTCCATTTTGCTTCAGTTGTGTGTCATCCTTCTTTAGCTCCCAAGCCTCTAGCCTTCTCTTCTTCTTTGGTCTACCAGGCAACACTCTTTTAGTTGGAGGCAAAACATCAGGCTGAGAAGTTTTTTCCCATAGCTGAGGACCATTGACAAGGTAGATGATTGGAATGTATGTTTCTTGGTAGGTTGACTTTGTAAACCAATGTGGCACGTAGTCTTCTCCATTGATGTTGATAAATGTCATGGCAGCTAGTGCATGACAGCATGGGATAGCTGTTAAAGTCCACTTTCTGCAACTGCATTCCAGTTTATCTATGTCAACGACATACTTGTCACTCATCATTGAAATGTGTCTGACCTCAAAAATTTTCTCTCCAGACCAACTGCAAATTTTTAAAAGAGAAATCAGTGTTTATAGTAAAAAAAATTGCATACATAAAGAAGTGAAATGGTAATGTGGTCATGTCAACATACCTAGGTATCCAGTATTTAGTCAAGTGCAGTTCCTTGTCAAATCTTTTCTTAATCTTTGGACAAATACTACCTTCATATGTGGATATTTTGTTTCTATTTGTTGCCCATCTCTTCATGAGGTACAGACGAATGTCTTCCATCATTGTGATGATGGGCTTACCTCTTGCATGTAAAATTACACTATTAAATGCTTCAGACATATTATTCACTAAGGTGTCACAAACAGCATTACTTGTAAACCTTGACCGTGACCAAAATCTACTTACACAAATAACAAGTGCAAAATATCAGCTATGAAAACAAACAACAATTAATAGGAGCAATGAATTTTAAAGGCATGTGGATTGGCATACCTTGGTGGGATGGCTAATAAGTATTTAAAGGCGTCTGGATTCACCCCTTTAATTTCTCTCATCACTGCTTCCCATGTTTGAGGGTGTATTGATGTTGCTGCCTTCCATAGTAGACGTTTTAGAATCTGGCCAGGAAACCTCTTCCTGAAATTAGCATAGATGTGCCTCACACAAAACCTTTGCTCCACACCAGGGAGAAGTTCTTGTAAGGCTGGTAAAAGTCCCTATTCACATGAAGCTATACAAGTTAAAATAAAACACATGAAGGTTTAAAACATAAAAAAAGATGGCAATGGTAATAAGTTACTAACTTTTTGTTGATCTGACATAAATGTGATGGTTGAAGAAATCTCCACACCACCAATATCATCAATGAGAAAATGTAGAAACCAACTCCAAGTGTCCTTATTCTCCACTTCCACAACAGCATATGCCAAAGGACACATTTGGTCATTCCCATCTCTTGCTACTGCAGTTAACAACTCACCTCCAAATTTTCCTTTTAAGAAACAACCATCCAAACCTATAATCTTCCTACATGACACGAAGCTGTCCTTACAGGCCTTCAAACACACATATAGTCTCTTGAAAATTGGAGTGTCCTCATTAGGTTGAACATGAACTTTCACAGTTGAACCAGGATTTGACCGAAGCAACTCATTGGCATAGTCATACACTCTTGTATATTGTTCTTTAAAATCACCTTCTATTTGTTTGGATGCCATTGCTTTTGCCCTACAGGTTGTGGACCGTGAAACACCAATGTTCCACTTCTTAGAAACTTTGTTATGGAGGTTATACAGATTAATATTTGGATTCTCTTTCATAGTCTTCTCTAACCTCCCACTCAACCATTTTGAAGTCATTAGACGGATGTTAAATTCTCTACTGCAAGTGTGGTTGTCTACTATTTTCCTTAGCTGCCATGTATTTTCAGCTGCCTTATATGCACAATATGCATTCCAGGGACATTTCCCTTTTGCCCCACAACATCTGACACGCACTCTTCTTTTGTCATTTTTATAAACTTTTAATTTTCTACCATTCTCTACTCCATAGGATCTTATAGCTTCTGTAAAATCTTTTTTGTCACTGAAGTACGTGCCCACTTCCCATTTATATTGTTCCATAGTTTTCGGCATTGAAAAAACACCAAAATCCCCATAGTCATCCCTGTCATCATCTGTGTTATCACTTTCCACAACACTCTTCAAACTGTCGGATTCCCAATCACTATCAGATAAACCCCTAGGTCCACCAAATTCAACTTCATTAGTACCTTCAAATACATCCTCTTCGGACCCATTCCAACTGCTAACATCATACTCATCAGTTTCTACTCCATTACCCTCTACCTCACCCTCTACTTCTGCCTGCCCCTCCACATCAGACTGGACGTCTACATTCACACCATTTCCCTCACCCTTTGAATCACTCTGTGCCTCCACACCAACATCCTCTACCTCAACCTGTGCCTCCACACCAACATCCTCTACCTCAACCTCTGCCTCCACACCAACATCCTCCACTGCCTCTGATTGTAATTCTACGACATCCTCTACATCACCCACTACATCAACCTCAACTTCAATCATTTCTGGGGCTACTTCTGATTGAGGTTCTACCTCAGGTTGAACATCAATCACTGCCTCTGCCTGAACTTCTACCATACCCTCTATATCAGCCACTACATCAACCTCAACTTCTATCATTTCTGGATCAACTTCTGATTCAGGTTCTACCTCAGGTGCTACTGTCTGAACCTCTGCTTCACCCACTGCCTCAACATCTGCTACACCAATCTCTATCTGAACTTCCTTTTCAGCACTCTCTCTCTCAACTTCTCCTTCAACACTAGGTCTATCAACTTGCAAATCAGCACTCTCTTTCTCAACTTCTCCTTCACCACTAGGTCTATGAACTTCCAAATCAGCACTCTCTCTCTCAACTTCTCCTTCAACACTAGGTCTATCAATTTGGGGTTCAGAAAAGTATTCCAACTGCAGAAGATACTCAGGTTCACACACCCTATGTATAACATAAAGGTGAGCTTCACCATTCAACATAGCAATATTGATCAGATGACAAGCACCCTTGTTATCTAATAAAGGTTCCAAACAATCTTCTAATACAGGACCACGACCCAATGAATACCATAAGTCCTTTACATTCCTATAACCCATCTCCTTTAGAATGCTTAATATTTCAAAATAACTCCATCGATCAGGGTCTATTTTTATAGTTGTGGTTTCACCATAGTGATATCCAAATGTCCCATTATTCTCAAATTTCCCCCCATGGTGAAACACGACTTCAATGTGTGAGTTGGCCATATTATCTAATATAAAATTGGTCACAGTTAGTTAATCTATGCTTAACCCTTAACCCAAATGATATCTAAGCAAAAAACAAAGCATAAACATACTACTGTACAGACCATAAACAACTCAAACAAAACAAAACCACATTTATGACATTAAATAAAGCAAATGCCACAACACAGTACCACACACTATGAAGGGGGACCACAACGACAACGTCGCAACAGAAACAAAGCAAATGCACTGACAATGGGGCACACAACACAGACAAACCATAAAATAAATCAAAACTTCTGGGGGGACCACACCGAAAGCAACGAAACACATAACAAAACCTACCATAAACGCACCTTCGAAAGTCGCTTTTCGTTATTTACCCCACCAATGGTCGTCCACTCACAAATGCTTTGTCTAAAAGTTCTTACGAGTTCCCGCGATCACTGCCTGCCTCTGTCTTCTTTCTCGCACACGGACATGCCCTAATCTCCAACAAATCACCCCCAAATCCTTTTATCCCCAATTTTTAATAAAACCCAATTTGAAAATGGGGAACCCTAACACCACGTAAGCACGCAAACAATTGCGTCTTGACACCTCACCAAAGACAATTGCCACATCATCAGCCCACTAACTCCGTTTCCTTCTATTTAACGGAAGGGACTCATTACAGTCAAATAATTACAAGTAAGGATCCATTGCACTCACATTTCTATAAAGGGACTAACTTGAGATTTTCGAACCAAAGTGGGGACAAAATTGGGTATTAAACCTATAATATAATACAATAAGAAAGGATATTTTAATTTTTTATTATATGGAGTGTAGTTAATAGTAATGGATGTAAAAAAAACATATTAAAATGGGATAAGTTTTAAATTATATAATTTTGAAAAAACACCTTGTAAGGTCTCGAAAACGTAACCAGCCTCCACCTGTCAAATCACTTTATTAATGCCCAAAACCCTGCTCAGGCGCCATTAAAACGCACCCAAATCCCCTCTACGCGGATGCCAGGTGTCGTTAAACAAGAATTTGGAATTCAGTAGTGGAATACAAGTGGCAGCAGGAGAATGGACGCTCGTCCTACGTGGGAAGGGAAAATGATTTTCTGAAAAAAAAAAAAAAACCCACTTCCCACTCTTCTGCATGCTTCTTCTTCTTCCCCAAAACTCTGATTAAAGTGGAATTCCTTCATTTGGAAGGAACTCTAATCGAGAACGAGCGTTCTCATGTGGAAATCCTATCTTGGAGCGTTCGGCTCATCACAGTCGTACAGTAATATTCGGAATAAAGTAATATATATATATATATATATATATATATATTGTAATTCAAAGAGTTGTAACGCTCGGTCTTATACCAAGCATTCGTAATAAGCAGCGCTCGGTCTTACACCCAGCGTACGTCCTAAGTAGTGCTCGGTCTTATACCGAACGCTCGTACTTGTCGTTAATTATTGAACGTTCGATAATAGCGTTCGTCCAGATTCTGTAAAATTCCTTTTACCGCGTTCGGTCATTGACTGGCAGTCAGTCTCTAAACTTAGAATTATTCTCATTATGTTTCTGAAATGGTCTTGAGGTGGTTATCCATTGGATCCGGCTTAGAGTCCTGTACCTATATTATTCTTTGAGTATTAATCAAATCTTCTGAGAATCAGTTCATTTAACTGGTTCAAATTATGAATAACGTTCGTTAAAACAGATGTGTATTTGTAGTCAAATTCATTCGGTTCTGGAATGAAGGTTATCGTTCTCTTTTCTCCCGTTCGTCCTATTTATGAAAGGTACTGAACGTTCGTTATTTTATGAACTGAACGTTCGTTATTTTATGAACTTGGATTGAAAGATGAAAATGACAATAAAGTGAAATATTATAAATAATGAACAGTATATGAGATGATTAAGTGATGGTGGATTTTGAACGAGCGTTCCAAGGAGGAACGACTCTATGATTGGATTATGAGAAGTTGTGTAGTATGAACGTGGTAAAGCTACTGATGGCAGTTTATCCTGATGTTCCGTGAGTGCTCGTCCTCACGTAGAGGAGGGTAGGTCATGTGTGGAACGGCAGAAGGTCCTAGTCCTTAGGAGTACTATAGACTGATAGGGCTAACCTCGGGTGGCAGCTGTTGAGTGTTTCCCAGTTACTACATCACCCGAGTGCACGAACGCCTGTAGATACGCGTATTCATACAGTCCGGACGGTCTGTCTTATGAGAGTTTTTGGATGGTTATTTCTATGATTGATATTCTTGTATTACTAGCATGTTGATTTGTATGTTTAATGCATGAATTAAATTATATAAGCTTACCCTGTGTTCCTTCCTTGTGTTGTTTTGTATTTGTACGTCCGTCCTGTCAACGCAATGATCATCCGTGTGGATGTGAGCAGATGGTGGTGCGTCACTTGAAGAAATGCTGGAAGAAGAAAATTTGGAAGAGGCGAATTTAGTAGAAGTAGAAGTCAAAGCCGAGCCCTAGAGCGCTCGTTATACTTGAAATTGTCAGTCGTTTAGCCTTGTTTTATGACGTTCGGTTGTTGGTTTTGTAAAACCGTTCGTCTTGAACCTTTGCCATTTCTGTATTAAATTATAAATTCTGAATTTAACGACGTTCGGCTTTGGATAGCTGACTTTATTTAAGACTGCGCTGTTTAATTATGTAATGTGATTAATTCTGAATTATAGTTAGGTTTAATAGGTTCGGAGGTCCCTATATTTGCGGGTTCGTTTCAATTGGGTCCTCCAATTTTAGAAGTGATCAATTGGGTCCCTAATTTGGTCAATTTGATTCAATAATAGCCTTTCCGTTAGATGCAGTTAACGACGTTAACTTTTTTAACATGTGGCAAGCTGAGACATCCAGGTGGCACTGTTTGAAGGTCAAATCCCTGTGTTCTGTGTTTGTCCTTGTATTTGAAGGTTAAATCCCTATGTTTTTTAAATATTTTTATAAATCCATGACGAGTAATATTTGACGTTTATACATAAATCTTTTTTCTCACTTTTTTCTCTGTTCCAAAAAACTGAACAAATAAAATAAAAACTATCTTCTCTAGAGGGTTGACCACAGACGAATCCATCGTTAGCCAAAGTAACCGACCGAGGCATCGGCACAGAAGATTCCTCATCGCACTTCGCGAATATCAAGGGAGTGGGGACCACCTCGTTGGGGTCGAGGAGCTCCACCCAGAGCGGGGAGGAGAGGAACCAACCCTTGTGGGTTTCGGTCGTGATGACACGCGAAAAGACGGGTCTGCCCTTGTAGTAGAGGTCCACGGCGGATAGAAACTCCGGCGGCAACTACGGTGGGTTGGGGTGGGGAGGAGGGGAGTATTGGATGGAGGGAAAAGAGTCGGAAAAGACAGAGCGGTGGGCAGCGGGGAAGGTATCGATGAGGGAAGAGGCATGGGGTTGGTTGAGAGAGGGCCAGGAGGCGGTGCAGATGGTCCGCCAGAGGTTGTGATCGGTGCAGAGACGGCAGAGGTGGAGGGTGGCGGAGGATGCGGAGGCGAGGGTGGGGCCACTACATTTATACTAATTAATTAGTGTCGTTTGGGGCGAGGGTGCCTGCATCTTCTCGATGTGCTCCTGCGACGCCATGACGATTGTTTTCTTCTTCTCGAGCACAGTGTGAAAAACCCTAGATCAGATACTTGGGGAAATGCGTCACGAGATATAACAGGGATGACGAAATCTCGTAGCGTTTGAGAAGGAAATGAAAGAGATAAAAAGTAAGAGGGATAAGAAAAGATGATAGGCGTAGTTCTGGGGCGTTGAAGCTTGAAACAGCTCACTAAACTTCTATTGGTCTATGGACTCTTTGCTTCATTCCTCCATCATAGTTGTAGTGACCCCGCGTAAGCCAACTAAGACTGTAACTACAAATGCCCCAAACGACACTAATTAATACTACATTTATAAGTCAATAATTTAAAAATGTTAAAATTCCACCTATACAGCTCAAACAGTACCATCAAGATGCCTCAGCTTGCCACATATTAAAAAAGTTAACGTCGTTAACTGCATTTAATGGAAAGGCTATTATTGAATCAAATTGACCAAATTAAGGACCCAATTGATCACTTCCAAAATTGGAGGACCCAATTGAAACGAACCCGCAGATATAGGGACCTCCGAACCTATTAAACCTTATAGTTATTACTCTATTTTGGGATGTTACACACCTTATTAAAATAATTTCAAATTTAATAACTCTGAGTTAAAAGAATTCATAAACCATTTTTAGAATTTCTAATCCGAAAGTTTTTAACTATGATTATAATACTAACTGAAAAATTAAATAATAAATGTGTTGCAATAATAATATTGAGTGCCACGGAACACGAAAAGTCTCTTACTTTTTAAGTATCATGCAAGTGTACTTCAATGCTATTCAACCTATGTAACTTGAAACTATATACTTGATGATTCTACTTTATTAGAATGATGAAATTCTTCTGATAATGAAGATTTTCTTCTCTATTAAACAAACTCTATTATTACGTGAAAACTTCAGTGTTAGTTAAGCAATACTTTCTCAAACTTAACTAAATTAAGTTTAAAAACAATTTTAATATTACATAAAATAATATTTTGTTACTTTTGTTTTGTTACATTGTCCTAAATAAAAAAATAGAAAAGATAAAATGTTAATGAGAAAATCAAGAAATAGTGTCTAAAATATCAATCAAAAGATAATCATTAATCATTATAGTAATCAATATATATTAGACAAAATATACTTTTGTTTGCGAGAGTGATTTTGTGATCGAATCTATGATTGATTTTATGATCAAATCAAATATTGATGTTGTGATTGAATCACTTGTCGATTTTGTTCACCATAAATAAAGTTTGATTCATTTACAATAGAATCTTTTATCATGTTAAATATTTTGTGATGAAAAAGTGATTTGGTGCTAACTTAAATGAAGGAGGTGAACCAAGTCAATCTTCTTTAATCTACACATTGAACACTAATGATGGAGTATAGGGTCAAAACTCACATGAAGGATCAAGTCTTGGTGACAAGATGATGGAAAACCTCTTCACTCAAGTTGAAGAAGAATCCATGGAAATGATGTACTAGATGCGGAAGCATGTAAAGATGAAGGTTATTTATGTTTGAAGAGTAGGTTTGAAGTGTTTCTTGAAGGACGTTGGACCAACCTTCAATGAAATGTTAGGAGAAGTCAAGAAGATGACTATCCTAATGAGCCTAAACAAAGGGAGACTATAAATGGGCAGAAGTTTTCTCTATTATTCATTTCAAGCTTCACATTACAAGGTTAGGTCATAGGATGGAGGAATGAACCCATTTGAAAGTAGAATACATTGAATCAACAAATATATTTTGAACTAGAAAGCTTCTTGAACCTTCTTCAAGAGTAGATGCAATGTATGGTAGTCTCGTCATTTAAACCAAGTTTTAGAAGGTTCCTTAAGGCTCAAGCAAGCCCAAAACATGTCAGATCGCATCACACTCAAGAGGTAAGTCCAAAAAGGCACAAAACTAGTATGTTGTCAAAAACTAATTGGAATAATCGATTATTTCACTTGATAATCAATTATTTCAGTAAACATTTCATCTTCGTCTGAAAACTCTTTGGAATAATCGATTATCTGGTGAAATAATTGATTATTTAGGAAGAAAATCCAAAGAAATGGCCAAAAACAAGTCTAAATGACATGAAAATTTGGCAAAAATACAAGGCCCAACGAAAAGACTTATGTAAATATTTACAAGACTCAAGAGAAGGGAAGAGCAAGCTTGAAAACACCATCTTCCATAAGAGTATAAGTCCTTGAAGTCCTTATTCTTCTTCCATTCACCTAGCCTTGACTAAAGTTGTAGTTCCCTAGATGGATCTCCACCAAGCTTCCTAGATGTGTTTACATCATTTTGTGTTTGCATTATAAATTTTACACTTTATCATTTTTGTATTTTTGAACATTTTACCTAGTTATATTATGAATTAATGAGATTAATCACAATATGGTCACTTGTAAAGTGCTAAACATATTACCATAAACAAATTTACATATAGTTTAAAAAGTATTCAAATTCACTTTTAGACTTTTCATATTCTTAGTAATTTTACTTTCATTTCTCTCTCTTGTGTCTTGTTATTATGATCCATTCATCTTTTTTTAGTAGAAATGTTCACAAAAGGCTAAAATTTTCAATCAATTCACAAGGAAGCATGCACATTATGGTTTCAGTTTCATTTCACAATTATCAAATTTGATTTTGTCATTAGTGCAACAAATGTTTTCTATCATGGTTAGAATAGGCTTTCTATGACGGTTTTGGACTCATCATAAATATAATTGACATAGAAAGTGTTCACTTTCTATGTTAGTTAAGGATCCACGTCCAAGTGTAAGATAACTGACATAAAAAATTCGTAACAATGATCTTTGATAACAAATTACTTGTATATGTTAAAATCTTGTAGTGCGATAATTAAATATTTCACCAAATTTTTAATTTGTTAATTATTCATTTTAATAGGTTAAAATGTATGATCCAGTAGTGTTGCATGCTAAAATATCTTGGTCAACTTGAATCAAATGAAAGTTTTTCATAAATTTTAAACACTGGTTTTAACAAGTCCAATTAAATCCCTCTTCTTGGTCTTGAACTTTTTGTATGTTTACAATTAGTATCAAGATCATGTTCTTGAAAATTAATCAAGTTTTTTATCCTAAAATTATTTTTCAAAAATCATAGTCGAAAATAAAATTCCTTTTGCAGAAGGTGCTTATATTCATAAGCCTCCTATGTTTAGTGGTGTCAATTACTAGATTTAGAAAGTACATATGAAAGTATTTGTGGATTCAATTGACCTAATTAAGAATTTAGGATGCTATCATGAATGAACTATTAATTCCTAAACATATTGTTGATAATAAGCATGTTGATAAACCATGGAGCTTGTAGATAGAAAATGAAAAGAAGAATCTCAATATGATTGTGTTGCTAAAAACATATCACATTTGTACTCAACTTTGATGAATTCTTTTGGGCATCCTATTGCAGTTGCACAAAGGACATGTGAGATGTGCTTGAAGTTATACATGAAGGAACCAGTGATGTGAAGAGGACAAGAAACCACATGCTAATTCAAGAGTATAAGTTGTTTAGAATGCAGCAAGGAGAAACCATTGCAGATGTACAAAAGAAATTTACACATATTATAAATAATCTCATTGGATCAGGGAAAGAGTTTGACGAGGAAGAATTAAACATCAAAGTGCTAAAGTGTCTTGATAGAAGTTGCGAGCTCAAAGTCATAAGAATCTCTGAGTCCAAAAATCTTTCTACTATGATCACTGTCTCACTTTTTGATAAGCTAAGGGATGATGAAATTGAAATGAACAGGTTGAATGAGCAAGAAATTCATGAAAAGAAACAAAAAGAATATTGCAATGAAAAGTAACATTACTAAAAGTGGTGATTCAGATGATGAAGCAGCTAAAATCAGTGACAGTGAGAACCTGATACTTACATTGCATTTTTAGCACGTAGAGCCTTTAACTCTTCCTCATACTTACATTGCATTTCATCTATTTGTTTTTACAAATTCCTCATCATCTCCACAATATTCGGTTGGTTTTCAAATGCTTCTTTTATAACAACATTGCTCATCACGTTCCTTGTAGTCACTATAGAATTAGTAGACTGTTCGATCGACCCCACGTGGATGCCAAAATGTTCTGGGTATATAGGGTCAAGTATCCTCTTCAACGGACGATTTTTCACTTCTAATTTTCAAATCCAATTCCTGGTCATCAACATCGGTCGGGGTATACCTACTAATGGTCCTCTAATGTCAAAATTAGTTTGGTTTAGATAGTAAGGACAATAAATGTGTAATTAATACATAATATGTCACCTTACGTTGAACCTTTATTATAAATTTTGTGATGACTTTTTGATTAGAATCGATCTAACAAGGGTTTAAACATGTCAAATCGTGATTAAACCTTTAACAAGAATAGTTTGTATTAATGAACTTAGTTTTAACCGTTCCTTGTTATGGCACAATGACTATCCAATTTTTACATAAATTTTCTCTAAACTTGGTATTGACCGTTGGGTTAATAATTGACCAAAAGTATATACTTTACATAATAAAATAACATGAAACTGATTTTAATCAATCATAAATTCATTTTAATTAATTAGAACAAAGCCATAAGTTACAGCTTTGAGATTTAAGTGTTTTTGATCGATTAATTTATCACTTTAATTGATTTAAATATACAAAGAGCTCCGTAACACTTCGAGAGGCTTTTGAACTTGGAATCCTCGAATACTTGACTCTTATGTCATCATTTACCACCATCTTCCAAATGATCATGAAAACCTTTATTAATGAACCAAAGCTCACCATATGTAGACCAAGAGAAGTAGCTTTTATCATTACTTTTTTTGAAGTAACTGTGGGTGTCCCAGAAAAGGGTTGGTAGATGTTAAAGTCATTGTAAAAACTTCAGAAAGGAAGATAAAGATTACATGGTTTCAAAAGGAACAAAAAAAGAGAGGAGAGAGAGAGAGAGAACTTGAGACGAACATAGAAACAAAGGGTGAGAACAATCAATGAGGTTCACCGAACATATTGAAACCTTGCAGCATCGCCACGATGATGACCGATAAGTTAAACCATAGCGTGCGTTTAAAGGGGATATAGTCTTGCTCAAAAGCAGTCGTCATCCTATCGGCCTATCTAAAAATCTAGGTTAGGTAGGTGGTTTGTTGGCGGATAATACCCTTCTAACAAAATTTGCGTGTACACCCACCATTCACTTTGCTTTTGCAGACGCACAAAACGAAAATCGGACTAAACAAAAGGACGCGCAAGAAAGGCATTTAAATATTCTGATTCCTAAATAAAATTCTAATACCTTATTGCAACTATTTAATTACATTGGGAGAGACGCAAAAGCAAATATAAACACGTAGCCAAAAAGACGCTCTGATACATTTTTCCATGAGTAGGGCCACAATTAATTACCTACAAGGAATATAGAACCTATGGATCAACTAGGATCAAGTGTAAATTTCATCAAAGACCTAAAATACTACACATAATATATCATTCCAACTTCGATAAGACTAATGTGAGGAATGTTAAGAGCTACAGCTGGACCCCTGCAATTCTTCCGCAGAAATGAGTAGCCAATATCAATCACAAGTTTTTTCAGGAATGAGGATGATTTCCTTGCCTTCACATACGAGTGCCCCATGATATATGCAACCCCAGCGTCCTTGGCTTGAATTAAATCCAAAAGCTCTTCCTTGACATCTGGATTCATGCCAGGATTTTCTGGTAGCTGAAATCTTACTCGTCGCCTTCTAACTTGTGGGCTTTCATCATCATAGACCGATTGCAAACTTCTTAGGGTTACAGATCTGCTGCTAGGGATGGATATGTCCACGCCAATATCCTCTTGCTCTGAAACAATTAAACTTGAAGCATATTCTAAGTTTCTAGAACTTATAACAGCCATCCTCCCATCAAGTGAAGAAGCTTCAGAACTTGAAAACTGGGGTTCCACTGCTTCCATTTGGATAAATTCTGCTATACTCTGTATAAGATGATTCTCAAAATCTCCATCATCCCTTTGAATGTCCTTGTAACCATATCTGACAATACACCTATACATTCGATATGGTCTGGGACAAACTCGCCCGATAAGGAAACGTTCTTCAGGTGAAACATATGGAACAGGAACTGATTTTACACAAACAAAAACTAGGACCCTGTGAAATGCAGGAAGGTTCGTTACAAAATGGGAAAATATAGCAGGTATTCCGGTAGCTAGTTCAGTGTAGATGAGACCAATCCCTGGGACACGAACAATGCCAAGGCTCGGACCCAAGCCCAGTAACCATTTCAATGAAACTTTGTTGTGCAGATCATAGCTGTACTTCCGACGAGTTCCATAATGCCACACGTACATAACAGCCATGAAGAAGAACGATAAGACAAGAGGAACCCATCCTCCCTGAGGCACTTTGATGAATGCTGCTGATAGATATACTCCCTCTATCACCCAAAAGAATAAAAGAAATGCTATAGCAATGAATACACTTTTCTGCCAGACAAAGATTGCGACTAGTGTCATCAGAAATGTAGTTACAAACATAACTGTCATACACGCAAGTCCTGTAAATCAAATACCAGAAAACAATTAACTTCCACATAACAAATAAAACACAAGGTCTGATGTGAACAAAATCTGAATTTGCCAAGCATGCAATACATGAACAAAGTAGAAGACATGATCAGGTGAATACTAAGGGCAATGGATGCTACCTTTCTGTTTACTTTACATGATGGTAGTATCTATCCGTTAAGATATTCTATATTGAAAAAGATTTTTTATTTCCTCATACAGTGGTTTCACAAGCATAAGCTAATAACTGTGCATATGAAGTATCTATTTTGGCTTTTGATCAGTTGGAATTATAAATTCAATTTCATAATTGGGGTCAATAGTTTCACTTAAGCAGTGTACAACCAATTGACAGCAGAGCGCAACATCAGAATGTTTCTAACGATGCCAATTTTGATATATGATTAGCATTGAAAAGAAATACAGTGTAACGACACAAATAGCTGTGTTTCTGTGAGTGTGTGAATAGAGAGAGAGAGAGAGACTTGTGTCGGAATAAATTACCATATGCATTTCCAATTATGGTTGTGTCCTGAAATCCAATGGTTATAGCAAGAGTTAAGATCATAAGTATCCAATTGATTTCTGGGATATAGATCTGTCCATATATATGTTTTGAGGTGTGTACAACTTTAACTCGGGGAAAGCAGCCAAGTGCATGACACTGCTTGATGATTGAGAAAGTTGCAGTTATAACAGCTTGACTCCCAACAATTGCAGCAAGGGTGGCAATAACAAAAACAGGCCAAAATACAGGTTCTGCAGGACAACCAAAATCATTAACAAATTGTTTTAATTTAAAAGCACTGTTGTTGATTTCAACAAGTCAGTGTGAAAGTTCAACTAACCAGGTATGGAGTCATAAAAACTGTTATCAACAGAGTTGAGGTTTTTAGACAGGAAAGCAGCTTGGCCCATGTACTGTACTACCAAACATGGGTATATAACAAACGCAAATGCAAGCTGCACAAGGAAACAAATACTAAGAAATTTCTCACTGGTACACCAAAAAATTTCCATGATATATTACCAGTATTGCAAATGTACAGTATGCAATTATTCTTTCCTGAAAAACAGTATTAATTATGAAACTGAGATCAATTTGATGTTGAAAACTGAAATTGTAGTGAAAAGAGAAATAACACCGGGCAATTGTGTCGTGCTGTCTGTAATCATATGATGGTACAAAACACTAACTAAATACTCCTGATTGAGTATTACAACAAAAGCAGGCTCATTCAAACAATACTAACATATTTCGACACCAAAAACAAAAATAAATCCTAATATTCTGTGACAGATTCTTGAAACTCAGTCAAACTAAAAGTTTACCCTTATTGACGAAGCAGTGAAATGACCAAGATCTGCATACATAGCTTCAGTTCCTGGAGAGGGGGCAAAAGAATAAGGTAAGCAGTTAATGAACTCTAGCATCTGAGTTTTAAAAGTCTCAGCGTCTAGTAAATTAAAAGCTCAACTAAATTTGTAAAGTTGGAACAGAAGTATAGAATAACCAGCATAACATCACAATAAATTTACATGGAAGTTATCAAGAACTAGCATACCAGTGATACAGAGAAGTATCCCTCCAAGAGAAACCCAACCTTCTTTACCAGTCTTGCTAAAAAACTTTATGATATAATACGGTGATATAGCACGGACTATTTGTGGATTCCAATGAATTGTATTATACAGCCCAACAGAAAATATTGATACAAGCCAGATGATTACAATTGGAGCAAACATAAATGCTACTTTGTGCGTGCCACAATGTTGGAGAGCAAACAGTCCAACCAATATGACACAGGCAAGCAGGACAAGTTCACCTGCAAACAACATGAAATTTCTATTAATATAATATTTATGCCCTTAACATTAGAAAGGCAACGATAAGAACAGCAAAAAAATAACAAATGAGATTTTCCTCACCATCTGTTAATTTCTTTTCTGTCACTTTTAATCCTGATACAGATGCTAGAACTGCAGAGGAAGAATCAGGGGTTAGGTTCTTGTTAATATCTTCATGTAAATAAACAAACAAAAACGAGTTGTGCCCTCACAAACCAAGGGCAATTTCTACCAAAGTATTATACTGATAAAAATTAATAACATAGGCGCCTTACCTGAAATTGCTGGAGTAAGCACACCATCACCAATGACCATGCAAGCACCAAACAGTACCACAACAAGCAGGGCTGTTCTTAACCTTTTATGTTTCTCTAGAAACCTCTTCAATGGAGAAGAGGCTGCAGCCTGTGAAGATGGGCCATATTTATAGGATGATAGCTCCTCATCAGCTGCTTGTTGATTGGGGAGTAAGTTAAACTTGGCATGTCTGCAGAGCAGAGAATAAAGAGCAAATGTTCCACCTGATAACAGATGTATCATACTCAGATCACACTCATAAAGTTCATAACCTTTTCCACAAGAAAAAAAATGTAAAACAGAAAAAAAAAGTCATCAGCACAATACCTTCCCCGTTGTCATCAGCACTCAATAAGATGAATACATATTTAAGCAACGGAATCAGAGTAAGGGTCCAAAAAATCAACGAAAAAGTGCCAAATATTGTTTCTTCATCATAGTGATCCAGTAACTTTCCCCTGAACGCGCTCGTGAACACATAGAGAGGTGAAGTGCTCAGATCCCCGTACACCACACCAAAGCTTTGATATGCTAATATTAGATTCCGAGAGAGATTCACCCAGGACAACTTCAAAACACCAAATAGATAATTCGAATATGAACACCTCCTAATTCAAGTAAGCAGAAAACTCGAAAAACGAACCAGTGACCTATATAATCGAAAAGCACTAAGAAAAAATAAAATTCAATAAAAATACCTATTAAACAAAAACTGTTAAAATGAAAAACAAAAGAACTCGAGTCAGACACGAATTCAACGAACACTTTTGCAAAATTACATCAATTAAACACATCAAGGAATTGTTCAAGCTACGAAAGAGGAGAGTTTAAACACGCTTATGCAGCAAAGACAGACAGTGATTGAATTAAAATCAATTAAAACTAAAGCAAAACAAGGAGAATGGAATTACGGCAAGAACTTCAAACTCTATTTACAGTTCGCTAGCTTTTGATAAATCAAAAACACAGCAAAAGAGTTACGGAAAAAAGTACCCTTACCTGAGAAGGATTCCGAGAAGCGGAAGTTCCGGATTCCGGTTCCATTCTCTACAGAGAGAGAAGGTGAAGCTGTGAGCGAAACGAAAAGAAACCGTAGACGATATGGTTTTTCACTCTTCACAGGAGTCACGAGTGAGTTAAGTTCAACAGCAGCATTTCAATTCGGGTTCTGTTTCGTTGATTCGTGTAATTAATAAATAATGAAGTGAAATGCGTGAGACACTGAACGAACCCAAGTGGAACCAATCGTTGAATTAATTAAAAGAAAACAATTTCACAGTCATTTCCACCTTCCTCATCCAGCACACGTTTACTTCACGCGACACTCCTGCGCGTGCTTCTTACATGGTTGCTCTGTTATGGCACTGACACCCCCACCTAGCCCTCCTACAAGTTTAAATGGTTCTTGTTTTTATTTTTATTTTTTTCTTATGTGATCTCATAGGTTGGGCCCACTGCCCCTGACACGTTTTAAAATATTGTATTACGATTATTTTTATTTTAACTTTTAAATATGTAAATAATGCGACTTAGTTATTATTTAGTTTATTATAAATGAAGTTATTCTTTTACTATAAACATAACTGTGCTTTTGTCTTTTTTTAGATAATGGTTTGAAAATAATTGCACTTTGTAATAAATAATTTAACTAACATATTTTTTACATTGATTTGAGAATTAAATGTTATTGCTGATCATTACTGTTATGAGTAACTAGTTTAGAACTCAAATTCAATAATGTTCCAGTTTTAGCTTTAAATAGAAAATATGTGATCTCAACTCCGACTTTTGCAAGTAGCAGAATAATACCAGCAATTTGTAGAAAAAGAGATTAATATTTTTTTTAAATATGTCTTATAATAAAAATTGTGTGAAATTTAAATTATTTTTTCAATCAATTACAGCGTCAACCTCAACGAGGAAAGTCGGTTGTCATGTACCAGTTCATGATGTCATAACCTTGTCTTTTTTTTTTTTTTCTTTTCCTTGCCTGAATTAATTAATAGAATAAACTTTGATCATCTACGGCTTTTACATTGAATGCACGTGAGAAGACACAGCAAAATAGTCAAACCCAATGTAAGTAGTAGTTAAGTTAATTTAACGAAAAAAATAAAGTTAGTCAACGAAATAAACATTGGTTAGTCTTTTTCTTAACTAAACCTATTAACCTACAACCATATTACTGCTTTGTAAGAGAGTTAAGTTTATTTTTATTTTCTTAAGAATTTGACAATGACTATGAATTTGTCCTGAGATTTGTGTTATGATTTGTTTTAATGCATGTGTATGTAGGTATGAATGACTTAGACGCTGCTCGTGACGTTATTTTAGAGGATACGTTGTGTTATATTGGTGTTTTAGTTGGTCTAGAATAGAGTGAAATAACTACTTTTTATTCTTCTCATTCGATCAATCTGAAACTCCAAATATCAAATTAAACATACACTTACAATAATAATAGAACCTGAAGAATAATTTAATTTCTATTAAAAAAATGAAGTGCATGTTAGTATAGAAATGCATCACTTTTAAATGTTTGAAAAATTTTAAATGGATAAATTTAGGATTATCAATACGGTTTTATAATAATTATTAGATGTTAATAAATATTTTAAATTATTATCGGATAACATTTTATACCTTTTCACTAGAAAAAAGTATGGTTGGACGTAAAATAAACTATTTTTATTATTTTATAGGTAAATAATAGGAAGTATGTTGATTATTTTATTCCATATATATATATATATATTTATGAACTTTGATTGAATTTTAAGTAAGTTTGTACGTGGATGGTAGCATACATAGATATGGTATTGAAAAATAATAGTTATATTTAGATTTAAATCCTTTAGTTGTTTTTATTTTTGTGGGGTTTTCCCATTTTGATATCTTTTTTTTAAATTTTCAATTGAGTTCTTAAAAGTGCTAATTTGAATCAATTGAACCCTTATCGTTATTGAACTCTTGCCGTTAAATTTACTTAACAGGGTTAAGTTTTTGCACAGGTGAGAGATTAATGTGTTAATTTTTTAAAGCATGACATGCTGAGAGTTAAAATGTAGCATGATTTAGGCCTTTATGCATGGAATTTGGTAAAATGTAATAATATAATATTAGGAAATTCTGAAATGAAATTTAGGGTTCAATAAAATAGAATTCTGAAACGTGTCAATTTTTTAACCCCAGTCACCTATTCAACCGGTTGACCGAAATTACGAACTCGTGCTCGTCACGTAAAAATTGCTCCATTTTCACATCTTTTTACTTTTCTTCCAACTTTTCAACTTTAATGGAAAAAGGTTTCAAATAAATTGGTTCCATTTATATATATATATATATATATAAAAAAAAACTGGAATTAGTTACCTCTGAGGTTTGTTGTGGGTACTCTCTATTATTCGCCTAATGAATTTCTTTTATTACTGTTTTGTTAAATTTGTAAAAAATGTAATTGAAATGTGTTCATAACTACTATCTTATTAATGGTAGAATGTGTGATTCATTATATATTTATTATATACATGTTATATCTTTTCAAGCAAGTACTTAAAAAAATGACTTGCAAACTAACCTTCCACAGCGCATAGTCAACGTGGATATAGGTTTATAAGTTTTATAGTAATTATTTTAAAAGCTATATTTTATTTAACTTTTACTGAGGTAATAATACAAATATTTTACTTTATTTGTAATCATTCAAATAAAATTCTTTTCTTAACAGTATTTTGTTGCATTATCATTCCAGGTTTTCATTTGTTCTTATTGTGTTTCCTTAACAACATAAAATAAAATTTATTACACAAAGAAGGTTAGTACATTTTTATGGACCTGAGTATAGAAAAATAAATGAGTTAATTAATAAAAAATATAAATTATATTCAAATTATATTCAATTTTAAATTATTTAATGATATGTTAATGTGACATATGCTTTATAGAGATGATAGTAATAACACTCTGTCTGCTTTTTACGCTTTAAAATATGTTCGGCTGAGAATAGTTAACAATATAAAGAAAAGAAATAGGCAAAGTGGACTTGGAAAGTGATCTGTACAAAAGTACATATTTATTTTCTAGAACTACATTAGTCTCTTATGTTGTCTTTTCTCAAACTTTCATTTTTTTCCTTTTCTAAAACCATAAGGAAACGTAACTCTCTTCCCTTTACATGGAAATATTTCAACTTCAATTTAGTAAACATAAATAGGAGATTTAGGGTTTAAAATTTAGGTACACTAGGCGAGTTTCTTTTCTTATATCCTCTCTTAAATTTCTACTTTTTCCTCTGTGTAAATGCAATGGGGTTTCTTTTTAAACATTTTGAGTTTTTGGAGTTGTTAGCTAAAATTTGGTGATGATTGATGGCTAGGGCAGGATTTTTGAGATGATTAAATACTCTTTTATTTTTATTTTTTTTTACTCTTCTTCAAGATCTAGTTCTTTAATATGCAAATCCAGTAAAGAAATTGACAAATTTGATTCAACTCTCAGATACAATAAAATATGTTTATTTTTTTATGCGTACATGTTTGTCTTCTGTTAGATGAATTTATCATAGGACTGTTATATATTCTAAATGTGGTTCCTACCCAACTTAACTCAACTCAATGTTTGGTCTTTCCTTTAAGTTTTTAGGTATTTGTATCCTCCTTAAAATGAGATCCCTTGAGTTAGTTCAGTTGAGTAAGTGAGATCCTATTTACTCCAGTCTTTCTCTTCATCCTTTAAGAATTTTAAAATCTATTTATTCAAATTGGTAGTAGATTCTTCTGATCGAGAATGCTTCTACGCTGACAAATAGAGTAAATTTTCTTTTTACTGGACACGAGATCCCTTGAGATATCTTAAATGACCAAGAGATTCCATGTCAGAAGAGGATAAGACTATATTGAGATACATGGATGAATTACCTCGTCGACTTCCTACTCGGTGAATTGTGAAAATCTTCCTTTCCACGCATCCTAGTACCAATGTGTTGGGTATGTCACTCCAAGAAAAATTGATATTATCGACGGTAAAAAAAATCCATAGATAAAGCTTAAACTTTGTTTGTAAATTAAAGTTATCGGCGACAGAAAATCTGTCAGTAAAATTCTCATCGATAAATTTTACAAATAGAATATGTTTTGTCGATAATTATCCACGAAAACATCTATTAGTAAAATTTATTGGTAATTATCAATAGAAAATTTTGTTGGTAAAATTCGTCGATAAATAATATGATCTAGTCAATCTCCCTCCTCCTCCATGCTTCCTCTTCTTCCTTTATTTTTCCAATTCATCTTCATTTTCCCATCAATCTAACACTCATGATCTCAATTAACACAAATGCTTAATAGAACCAAATCACATTCTCCATTCTTCTTCATTATTATTATCACTTTCTTCTAATTACAACACACTCAATATTCACACACACACAATAACAAACCATTACATAAGCACACACAAAAAGAAAATTTTATAGAGTGACTGTGACAAGCAGAAGGTGTGATAGTGAGTCACGATAATGGTGAAAAGGTATGGTAGTAACTGTCTCAATATGACAATGGTGGAGAAGAAGGAATATGGTGAAATCCTTATGCAAGAAAGGAGAAGTACAACGCTACTAACATCAGTAATATTATTAGCTCCCGCGAGTTAGTGCGACTCCCAAGCACACCTACGGTGGGCGTTGCAGCATCTATGATGGCCACAAACATTGAGAAAGAAGAAACCCCCTCACCGTGAAGAAGAAGATCGAAGAAGGAAACGTCTACATTTCTACCACTTATGCACCTATTAGGCTATTAGGACAAAAAAAATTGCTCTTTTTATCGATGTAATAAACATTTTAAACTATCGACGAATTTTACCGATACATTTTAAATTTTTTAATAATTGATAAATTTTACTGACGAAAAATTTGTCAGTAAATGAAATATGTATTACTAACAAATTTACTCACGAAAAAATCTGCAGCTAATAAAATATGTATTACTGATGGAAAAATCTGTTGATAATAAATTTGTCAGTAAAATTTGTCTGTAATTAAAATTTTGAAATCTATGGATACATTTTTTTTTATAATTCAAATTTATTGACATATTTATTTTCGTCGATAATATTTCATCGGTAATTTTAATGTTTTTTAGTGTGTTCTTTTCTTTGTGAAGTTATGGCCGATGTTTTGTCTTATCTTAATATGTTTCTATGCTTGTAGGAATCATGTCGCTAGTTGAAGCTAAGACTTGAAAGAATAATGTCTCCTTTAACCTGAATAAGAAGATTGTTATCGAGAACAAGAAAAAAGATGGAAGTCTTTGATGGCCAACATAGATATGTAGAAAAACATAAGCATATCCTTATCTAAGGAAGAGGCGCATTTAGTGAGAAAAAACTCTTCAAAATTGTTAATGCGTTCCTTAAATATCATAGTTGATCCTTGATTTGCTAAAAAAAGGAGATAGAGGATGAGAGAAAAATCAAGATGGCCAATTAGTTGGCCAAGCTAAAGAACTAGATGATGGCTATGAAAGCCGAGAAGGAAGAAGGAGAAAATGATCGGTTAGAAATCAATAAGAGGCTGAACTCTTGGAAAAATTATTGTTTGGAGACTTAGGGAAAATTGAAAAAAGGATAAGAAGACAATTATTGAAGAGAACTAAGCTTGGGATAGCGTAATTGAGGAGTTGTTGGAAAGCCAAAAGTTAGTGGCATCTAAGCATTAAAAAGGCTTTAAGAAATCACTTCACCAAGTAGTGCTCCTTTACACATCGATGTCAATGACAAATACTTTGATGTGAACAAAAATGTTCACCAGAAGACTCTGGTTCATCTGGCCGATATGTCTGCATTTGATGTTGCTGAGGATGATATTGAAGATGTCGAGGAAGATAACGAGAACAAAGGAACTCCTTTTAACTTGAGTTCATCTCCCAAACCTGCTTCCACCGTTGAAGAAGTTAATGTTGAAAAATAAAGTAGTTATCTTGTTTATTTTAGAATTGAAATGTATGGGAGGGAAATATGTAGTCATTGTCTCATTTGTGGCTTATTAATGAAGTTTACTTTTCTTTTAGTCTCTAGGCACTTCTTCTCCTTAATTTGATGTATTTTTCAAATAAATAGAGACTATATCATGTTGTCTAATATGTAATTCAACAAGGAACCTTAATTAAACTCGAACTGATATGCCAAGTAACTATAAATCGATCATTAGCCAGTATGGATCTCGGTCTATGGCATTGATTGATCTTGGTCTACCATCTGATACTAGGTTTAATCATCTTGGAGAGTTATGCTTATGAAGTATATGGGATGTTGCTCTTTCTCATGCTCTTGGATAATGGTTGAGATGATGGTTTCTTTAGTTGCAAGTATGTAAACCAACAATGGCTTTGATGTATCCGATTTTCGCAATACTGGAGCAAATGTCAAAGCTTCCTTGACTTCATCAAATTTGATTTGGCAGACTTAATCCCAAATGAATTGGGCAACTTGTTCTACAACCTCATCATAGGCTTCGTTTTTTCTGCTAATCTCGACAAGAAGTGAGATATGGTTTTTAACCTTCTAATCAATCATTGGATCTCCTTTATGTTCTCTAGACTTCTTATCTCAATAACGACTCTGCATTTTTCAAGACTTGCCTCTATCTCTCTATAGGCCAACATAAAACCCAAGAACTTTCCTCTATCTACTCAAAAGACACTTTTCTGGATTGAGCCTCAGACCGTAGGCTTTTAAAGTCGAGGAAACATCAACCAAGTCTTTAGCCTTCTAGGATGGTGAGAAAAACTTCACCACCATGTTGTTGAGATATACTTCCACACTTCGGTCAATGAGATCACAAAATACCCTATCCATGAGTCTTTGATATCTTGTCCCTGCATTTTTTAGGCTGAAAGGGATGACTTCTTAATAGTAATTTACTTCCTCAATAATGAAAGTTGTTTCTAACTTGCCTCCCTTCGCCATAGGATTTGGTTATATCTCGAGTAAGCATTGATAAAACTTAACACATTATACCCTCCTACCCCATCATTTAATTGGTCTATGCTTTATAAAGGGTAGACATCCCTTTGGGCAAGCCTTGTTGAGATTTGTTTAGTCAATACACATACGTCACTTTCCATTAACCTTTTTTTACCAAGATCACATTAGCCAACCATGTTGTATATCGTGTCTCTCGCATAAATCCTACCTGAAACAATTTCTCTATCTTGGCCTTAGTGGCCAATCTCCTTTCTTCCCCTAACTTTTTGGGATACTGGCTTGGCTTATCTGAATATAGAAAGCTTATGGCAAGCTATTCATGGATCAACACCCGATAAATTCGTCGGCGTCCAGGCAGACAATCACATGTTTTTCGTTAACACATCTCTTATCACCTTCTCATACTTTCCCTGCATAGTGACTCCCATCTTCAAACCATTTCCTTCTTGTAAAGGAAAAAAATTGGTATCTTCAACATGTTCAACCTTGACATCATTGCTTACTCTAGGATCTAGGCCTTCTCCTTCTAAGACTAAATCGATCATGCTTGCTTTTTCAACATTGTTGGAGGTATGCTAGGGAATCAACAACTAGAGACTAGCTAGGTAGCATTATGGAGTCGTCTTTTGGTCCACATTGACAATGATTATATTCGTAGACAAAGATGAGAACTTCATTACAAAACATTATCAATGACACTCACTTGGTCAAACGAAACTATCTCGTTAGAGACATGCTCCTCGAACATATAAATACTATTATGATACCAATTGATGTAAGAAGACCACTTATACTTAGAAAAATACCCTTGGACATTGAGATCTACCCAATCATATCCCCTTCTTAGTGGGATGATCATGTTCGGCCTATTGAGAGACAAACTTACTTTCATCCCCTTCTATAGGACCATTTTTGGAAGATGATGCCCCCAATGAGGATGTCGTTCTCCCCTAGTTGCTAAGACTTATGTCACACACAACTAGCTAACAAGTTGGACACACTAGAGAACGACACACCTATGTTGCAACAAAGTGAACAAGTCTCTTAAAAGAATGGATGTATCGTTAGAGGAATGAGTGGATAACTTTCATATGTTCAAATGACTATCCTTTTATATGCAAGAATGATGCCTCTTTGCCTTTCCATCTTTAATTGTTGGATCTTTTCATATCTAATGGTCAAGAGTTTTTTAAATAGTTCAATATGTTGTAATTTTGTTATTATTTAAATCAATATTTTTATATCATATTTATTATTATGTTGTTAAATAAAATATATAATATATAGTTTAATATAGTTATTAACTATAATCTATTTATTAATTTTATCAATTTCTTAGAAAATAAAACTTATAGCATTTCATAAAGTAGTTCGTTGTAGTACATTGGGATAAAGTCTCAAACACGACACAGAGTTTAGCCAAAATATGAGAATATTAAATTAATTATAATAAAATTCACACTAAAAGTTTTTTTTTATTTAATTATATATATATATATATATTGATTCTTAAAGAGAAATAGATAATTGGAAATAAATAATTTGTAGAATTTAAGTATAAATTTAAGTCATACATTTAAAAAAAAGACAAAAATAAACAACATAGAATAAAAAGTCTATAAATTTATAATTCATAAATTCATTATTTTAAACTTTCAAATTAGACGTGTTATTTAGTTTTAATTCAGATCTAGATGAATTTTTTGTATAAAAAAATTAAATTATTATCTTTTATATTTTAAAAATATGTTTAGACAGTAAAGAAAAAGTAAATATGTTTAGTCATTCAAGGATTTGAATGCCTTATATTGTTTTATAATTTTAAGCAACCAAATTAATTGAAATCTCTTACAAAATCTATGTTACTTTGATTAAAAACATTTAGATTTGCAATATATTATAATTGTATTTTTTTCTTATATTCAAAATATTTTTTTAGAAAAAATATTAGATTAAAGTACATTATGTGTTCTATAGTCTAAATGTTATTTTATAGGGTATTAGTTTGTAAGTAATATATCCGATAAATGTGATTATATTAGTGAGATGATTGATGATAGTAGTTATTACAAGCATGAGTATTAAGGTATGAAACATATTAATAAAATATTTAACCATTTAAAAATAATCTAAATTATATAAATAAAGATATGAATGTTTTTTCGCCTCATTAAACACAAGTCAGAAGACTCGACAGGTGTGCAAACAACTACTTTATTAGATTTGAGTAGCCAATTTCAATGGAAATTGAGGTAGATGATAATTGGCATGCCACAATAAATATAGCAAAACATGTATTAGTCTCAAATATTATTACTTTTAATACAATATTTAAGATGTTATCAAATCTTGAATGCTTAATGGGTTTTATATATTATAATATTAGAAATTCTTATATAATAATATATGATTGATAAAGTTTATTTAGCTGAAGTACGTCTTTTTTTAATTATAACAATGCTTTTCATGAGATTAGACAACTATATGAATGCTGGAACTTATAAAGACAAAAGAAAGATAACTAAAAAATAATTTTGAGGACTTGAGTATAGTTCTTTTAAATCTGTGTGTGAACATATCTAACTTTTTTCTTTTATATATATAAGTGTATATACATAAAATAACGGTAGAGAATGATGACTCATTAAAAATATCATTTATGCTGAAGAAGTAACAACTTTACAATTATTAGCCAAAATTAATCTATCGTTAAATTAGAACCTCATACCTCCCTCGTTCTCACTATAAATTTAATTGATTATTAAAAATATAACATAATCCTTAATTTCGTTTTTATTTATTTTCTCTAATCTATAATGTTTTTAATTAAAATATAATTATTAAGTGCAACGGATTATCAGTGATTTTATATTTTTCTTTTACATAATCGTTCCTTTGATTTTTCTAAAATAAAATTGTGAGATTCTAGGTTTGGGATTTTTAAATAAACATTGTTTTGTAGAGTGGTGAGTATTATTATTATTATTATTAGTGTTTGATATTAAAAAGAGAGAAAGTGATAAGTTGTATACGTCAACAAGTTGATCGGGTCTTGTTTAGGAAATTTTAAAGGCAGGAATCAAACCAAAAGTGATTGATTTTGATTGGATATCATATGATTAGTAGTTCTTGACTTTTCGCGTTACTAAAAGAAAACAAGAAATGATTGCTACAAATTAATTAAAATATATTCATAGTTTGCATCATTAAATTATATACATACTGTAAATTAAGAAAAAACCGTATAAAATAAAAATAAATAAATTTATTCCTATGAATAAAAACGTAATAATTTGAAAGTGACTAAAATGCTTTAACTTTAAAAATTAAATAAGATTACTTATAAATAAATTGTTAGATCCATTGTTATGAATAACTATATATTAAAGATATTAAGGATATTATTATTCCAAACTAATAGTGATAAGATGATATTAAATTTTGAAAATTTATAGAGATTTTAATATATAGGAATTAGAAGATAATTCTATTTTGTAATTGGTTAATACAAATATTAAAGGAGAACCAAATGTTATCTTATTTAGTGATGGTCTAAAGAATAGTATTACTTGTGCATGGTTATAATTGTGTAATAATTATTCATATTTTGTATGAAAAATTATATAACGGTAAAGAAAGATTTATTATTTGATACGTTTGAATTGTTAGAAATTGAGAATTTTAAATTATTATTAAATACTGATTTTTATTATTTAGTTAGACAAAAATATATACTTTTGTCTCACTATTCAAATTGGTTGATTTTAATTCTTCGTCAACTCCTTCTTGTTAAAAAAAAGAGTTTGGAGTAAATGATTGTGTATAAAACATATTCACACGTGATTATGGATATTAAATGGTTGATTATGGATATGAAATGGTTAATTCTAAAATATTTTATGAGCAGACTTTTAGTTTGTGATATTTAGTTTTAGGGAAATTTTGTAACTTGAGATGTTTTTATTGCATAGTTATCTAAAGTTCAAATATATTCATAAATAAATGTATGTTAAGCTGAATTTTAATATTTTAGTTATGTTGATATCTACAATTTATCGATGATTAGTAATTAAATGAAAATTTATTAAAATTAAAATAAAAATATAAAATATGGGAGATCACATCAAATACATATTAAAAATTATAAATATAGGCAAATTATACTTATTATGAGAAAAAAATCTAAATAAATATATGGAGATAAAACATTAAATCATTTATAATGTTCTTTATGACTAAAAATCAAATTAGTTAACTTAGATTTCTTTCATGAAAAATATAAAACATTTTGAACTGCATGTACTCACAAAATTACATGCACCGCAACATCATCACCTTCTAAGAGTGCATAAAACTGTTGAGTCAAGAAACCATGACAAATTTTGGTAGATTCACTTTCTAACCAAAGCATCCCTAAACTCTCTCCAAGCATGTTATAAAACATAAATGACCTCATAAATTAAATATAAATAGATATTTGCACTCCTAAAAAAAGTTGAAAAATTATCCACATATTTACCTTAACTTCCTTTTAAAATACTATCACATGTAAAAGTGACTTTTATCAAGATTCACCCACTAACTAGTGAAAGGGTCATATTTATGCAAGAAAGATGTCAAATGTTGTAGGATTGTAATATTTCCTCTCATCAACATATAAAGTACGAGAAGGAAATTGCATGTCCCAAGCAAAGGAGAGAGGATGCTCTTATCTAATCCATCTACCTTAAGTGAAGTAACCAACTAAACCACCATTATCTCAAATAAAAAGATGAACAGATTGAATGATATGCAAAATTCACGTTAAAAAATCTTCATAAAAACCAAAACAATGCAAGACTTGAATTAAGAAATGTTTATTGATAGTATAAAAAACTTTATATACATTAGTACCCTTGATCTTTTTAGAAAAAAATATTAATAACTTTCAAAATTAATACAAAAACAATGTTTAACCCTTCTCTCTTTAATGAAACCATTTGCTTAGAGAAACAATCCTGCTACGTATTACTGCAAACTTATCAACTAAAATTTTTGTTATAATTTTAAAACAAAAAAATAGCTATTATTATAGGTCAAAAATTAATTATATGTTTTTCCTCAAGATAAACAATAGCCAACTCTCCAGAAAACATTTTTGGACAAATTTACAAATATCAATATCAACCACATCTATCAAAAGGAGTGATAAAAATTATCTCTCAAAGCCATCAAAGTTTAAATATTTAAAACTTGCTCGACTCATTAATTTTGTAAAATAACATTAATTAAAAAAAAAGTAAATTTTGAAAGTATAAGAATACTAACCACGAAAAAAAAATCCTCCATCAATTATGTATATGATTTGATTTCAAAATGGAAGGAAATACCAACATAAAGGACACATTTATGAGAATTCTCTTCTTCTCATGCTTTAGTGGTTCAAATTTTGCAGGGCCCCACAAATCATTCTCATTCAAACACTCTTTCTTACCAAATTCGCCGCCACCTTCCTTACACAAGAACATTAAACTTATAAATGCAAATAAAACACTAATATAATTTTGTTATGCCTATTTATTTAATTGCAACAAACCTATAATTTAAAAGTCATTGTCTTTCAATTTGATATGTACGGTTAATTTGATATTTTATAGAGACTGTTTTTTAGGTTATATTATAACTAATATTTTGACTGATTTAAAATATAAAATCTTTATTGAGATACCAAGATAATGCATAAGAATTAAACTATGTTACTATTTCAATCAGTTAGTATTTTAAATTAAAAATAAGTATAAGTCACACTCAAAGAAAGTCGTCCATAAATTAATAACAATAATCAAATTCGTCCTCTGTTTATTTATGATTTCTAAAGTTCATCAAGCTGTTATATAAAATATTATAATCACCACAATTATTTTATATTATACTAAGGCTTCGTTCGTTTTTGAATAGATTTTACTGTTCAGAAACGAATGCAAGCGATGATTTGAGAATTAATCGTGTTCGGATGACGCGAGGAAATGTGAGCGATGATTTGCGAGATACCGTGTTTTTTCATCACCCGCAACTTTGAAGAGATTTGCAAGGATTGTAACTGAAATGTCACAACTATCCTCAACCTATTATACGTATATCAGCTTTAACACAAAATCCATTCGCAAAAGTATTCGGTTACATAACACGTATTCGGTTATATAACGTGTTGTATTCGGTTACAACTTCTTCTTCTTCTCACTCTGGGATAAGCACTTCTGCTTCCACGTTGGTTGGTCGTCGTCCTCTGAATTCTTGTCGCTGGCGGGGTCGCGACATACGATGTTTGGGGCTGCTGGGACTAGGATTTGGTCGGTTGAGCGATACGAGGTGGGGAGGGACCGGTGGGTGGTGATGGATCCGCTGACCGGGTTTCGGGCTGGGTGTGTGGGGTTTGTAGGCAGGGAGGGGAGGGAGTTCTGGGTAGTGGGAGGGTACGGCGGTTGAGGAATATTTTTCTGGTGGATGAGTATTACAGGGATGCGGATGCATTGGTGATGGAAGTTGAGGGTGGGGGTGGCGGGAGGTTGGGGATGTGTGGGGGGATAAATTTTCTTTCTTAATTATAGGTTTTTAATTCAAATTTTATGGGATAAATCTTCATTTTTTAAAAATTCAAATAAAAATAATAAAATACTCTTTATATTACAAAGTTACGAGGAAATTTTTTTGATTCTATTTATTTGGACAGAAACAAATTATTATAAATATAGAAGCTAAGTTATTTTTATGAAAAAAGAGACATTTTATTATAAAAACAAAACAAAAAAATATGTTACAAACAAATACTATATTTAAAAATAAATTTATTTTACTATATTATAATTTTTATAATTTTTAAAAATTAATTTTAAAAATTATTTATAATTTTTTTCTCTTTATAAACATTTTTACAATTAAATATAACATTAATAAATAACATTTTATATTACTTTTATAACTAGGGGTATTTTGGTAATCTTTAATTTCTATCAATTAAACTAATTTTTTAAATCTATCACATCAATCAAATCCTACACTAATTCTCATAAACTTTATCCTCAAATCCACTCTCAATTACCCACAAATCCACTCAAAAAAACAACATTAAAATTACCCTCAAATTCACTCAAATCCATTCAAATCATCTCCCCCAAATCATCTCCCTCAAATCCATCTAAAAGAACACAGCCTAAAAGACTCCTCCTTATTGTCAGATAATTGTACATAAAAAATGAAAAAAATAATTTCTGTTTTTTTACATTGATTTATTTCTCCTTTTCTTTTTCTGAAACACACATAATTTATTTATCTTTCTATATTATTCATGAAAACATAAATGTTATCTAATACAACAAATATATTAAAGCGTTTGATTCAACAAAACACAATTCATAGGTGTAAAGTGACTAAATAATATTAATAGATATATTTGTTAGCAAAATTATCATATATAATAAATATTCTTATATCAAACAAATATATGATTAATCTAGTTAAGTAATATATTATTGTTATTATTGTAAATATGGTAAGATTTTAGTATATTTTATTTTATAATTGATTCTACGAGGATCCTCAAACCTTATAAATACATATTATTCATATGGGGAATGACATACTTCTCATATTCACTCATACACTCATATAGATTTAAACTCTCCTATTGACTTGAGCGTAAGAAAGTCTTTTGCAAGAGGATACTCCTTCATCTTCTTGTCCTTAAGAGCATTTATCAAGAGTCATCAAGCCACTCAAATCTTGCTACATGTTAGAAGACAAACAATCTAAATTCCTAAAAGAACATTTGGTGGTCACTATGGGGCCGATGAAACTCTTTTACACCCCTATAAGGTTTTTATACTCTATTATTATTTCTACACAAAATGATATATTATGTACAAAATTATACAACACATATATTTTCTTCATCTATAAATCCCTACCAACCAAGATAGAAATATAGATTCTTAACAAATCCATGTAAGAACATTTGATGCCCATTGTGGGACTTGGTAAAACTCTTCCCACGCCCCTTCGAGGTTTTTATACTCTTTATTATTTTTGTACAAAATGATATATTATATACAAAATTATACAATACATATATTTTCTTCATCTATAGATCCCTACCAGCAAACGTAGAAGTATAAGTCCCTACCAACCAAGGTAGAAGTATAAACCTCTACCAACCGAGGTAGAAGTATAAACCTCTACTAACCAAGGTAGAAGTATAAACCTCTACTAACTGAGGTAGAAGTATAGACTTCTACCAACCAAGGTAGAAGTATAAATCCTTACCAACCAAGGTAGAAGTATAGATCCCTACCAACTAAGGTATAAGTATAGATCCCTACCAACCAAGGTAGAATTATAGATCCCTACCAACCAAGTTAGGCGTATAGATCCCTACCAACCAAGGTAGAAGTATAGATCCCTACCAACCAAGGTAGAAGTATAGATCCTTACCAACCTGCAAGGTAGAAGTATAGATCCCTACCAACCAAGTTAGAAGTACAACTCCCTACCAACCCAGGTAGAAGTATAGATCCCCATCAAGTAGAAATATAAATCCTTACAACCAAGGTAGAAGTACCTAAGGCCCTTTATTAGAAGATCACATCCCCATTATTAATATGATGCTCAATATCATTCTTAAAGGCAAATTTAGGTATGTTTCCACATTCAATTTTATCATGAATTGACATATGGGTTCATTAAGGATAAAATATCAATTTTGGATTTGTTTGATAATATTGTCCAAAAATTAGCTCATAAGCATGTTTCATGTTTCATTTTTCATGATGAATATGTCATTAGAAGAATCTTTACAATACATTCTATCACTAATGTGCTAAAACTAATTATCTAAAATGAATAAATTTACTTTTTTATGCTTAACCATGAACTAATGATAGAATTATATCCATCACTCTTCTTTATGCCCCAAGATTTAAGGATTATTATCTTGAACTCCATATCTTTTCTACATGAATACTTTATTATGATATAATTTATTTATTGAAAATTTATGAATAGTAGTGTCCATACATTTTTTTTGTCTTTTGCTTTGACAACACGTGCCTTAATAAGTGCAACAAGTTCGAATGGTAGCCACACTAAGAAGAAGCGAGCACATGAACACTTTGGTCCAAAGATTGAAGGTGAAATAGTTTTGCAACTACTTAGTAGAGGAGTTACATATAATTGTTACTTTTTGGCTCTCCACTACATGGGGAATGAATATAATCAGATCATTCCCACACACTAAGGGTTAGGTAAATTTTTTAATATTGTAAATCAATTATTTTACTAAATGAATAAAGGCAGAACCTTTATCAACTATCACTGCACAACAAGTGCAAATGTTCTTTTAGGAAAATGTTGTATGTAGGCATAATGTACCCCTACTCTATTGTCATCTTTAATGGTTGAAAATTCATTAACAAAGGCTTTAAAAATTTAGGACTTCAATAGTCATTGACAAATTAATAGTCAAACTGAAGTAGCGAACAAAGTTATATTGAACGAGTTGAAGAAAACACTTTACCAAGTCAAAAGCCTCTAGGTTGATGAGATTCCAATTATATTATGGGCATACCATTTCACTTCTAAATCATTGACAAAAGAAACACCTTTTTGACTCACATATGGAGCAGATGTCACGATTTTCATTGAGTTTGAAGAATATGCAAAAGACAAAGTTTTGATGAAGTTCACAATGGTGATAACTTATAAATTGGTCTCAAACTTGACAACCAAAAAATCCTAGACACCTAAGAATAATTATAGATCAATAAAAGATCAACCTTATACATAAGGTTCAAGAAGAAACTCGGGTGAAAAAAGATGCACTATGAGTGATATTCTCTAGTGGAGTGATGATGTCATTAAGGATTTTTATGAGGAAATTTGTAGAAAAAGTCTAAGGAAAACTCTGGTGAGGAAAGACAAGGTTCTTAAGTTTGTCCATTGTGATTCACCTTTCTTTTCTAGGAGTTTATTTAGTAAATTTCAATAATATTTCCTTCTAGAAAATTTATATGCATCACTTAGCTGGCAATATGGGCGGTCCTAGTATCAACTTACATCATCATTCATTAAAATTCCAAGGCTTTATTAAAAGGGAATGAGCTTCCATAACACAATGCTTAAACAAACTACAACTATATTGGCATGCATAACAATAACAACTAATTTGTAGGGGAATAAATTGTAGAACCAAGAGGAGTAGATGAAACTTTTATCGTTTTGAACAAAGTTGATGAGCAACTGAGTCCTCCAACCAGGAGATTACCCTATCATCGTTGTTCAAAATGAAATTTGGTAAAATGCTCTAGCAGAATGAGGAACTCTGTGTAATTATGTAGACTTGTAGAGAGTTTGAGCAAAAACCCATGAGGACCTGCAAGTTATACAAGTCCAAAATGAATCCCTGGAAACTTGACAAAAAGGAAAAAGAAATATCCCTCCAATAGGAATATCCCAAGAAGCAATCTTCGAACTTCGTTCCAGTAGTGGAATCTCGCACAACCACTTTAGAAGGAGTGCAACAATCCAAACTCTGTGAATGACCTAATCACTTCGAAGTTCACAAACGTTGGGAAGAATCTTAAAAATATAGAGATTAACAAAGTAAACCACAAAAGGAGTCTTAGAGGTAAAAGAGAGATGACACTCCATCTCATGAACTTCAAAGTCTGGTTGAGTCTCATGTCCATACAAGAGTAGAGCCTGAAGCCAACAATTACAAGAGTCTACCCTCCACACAAAGCAGTCAATATAAGCATAACCCCAATAATGGAGGAGTAGTGCACAACCTTGCACCTTGAGTATCTCATGATTGTGATCTACACCTCACACTCCAAGATGTACCCTAGCTACCTTATAGGGCTACGTGAACCATAGTTCGTGACCATGATCAAGATGATCCAATAGTTATTAGTGTCACCATTGCCAACCGATGGGTGCACAATCTTGATAGACCAAGCAACAAATTGACCTCCTAGTACTCAAGTACAAGGATAACTCGACATGGTAGTACCCAAGTACATAAGTAACTCGGGGTTCAATACCCAAGTACAGAGCAAGAGCAATGCAATGTTTCAAAGCAAGAGTATAGGAAAAGGTCGACATTGATGTCATGATAACTATAGAATAGAATTTATGATCTAGAAGAACTTAATGGAAAGATAATCACCGAGGTAACCTCAAGACAAACCTCAAGAGAAAGTAAGACGAGGACAAATGTTCACTAATAGAACGCCTAAAGACAAACGTCCAAGAGATATGCAAACACTTTATTCCCAAAAACTTTGTTTATTTGTGATATTTTATCTACCCTTATTTGTTTTGTTATTCGTTTATGCTTACTTATGCTAACAATGGCCACAACTAGCGGTTCAACAACTACGACCACACACAACATAACTTTGTAGAACATAAACAAAAAAAAGAAAGCAAATAAAGTTAATGGACAAAAAGACTTACAACAGTGAATAAGACAACAAGCACAAAAGGGCTTTCTTTCCCTATGCTCCTTTTACATATGCACAAGGACAAACATCCACTATCAGAAAGCCTAAGACAATATTACATACAAAATGATCAAATGGAAGACGTTCAATGGAGCACCACAAAAACATGCAACCATATATAGTACTCACACCATGACTCACATAATCAAAAGACACACAAATATGCATCAAACAATCACAAAAAAAAGGGACGTCTAACTTCCTTTAATCATGGCAACACATTTCACAAAACAAAAGGCAAAGTTGTTAGTAACAAGGGAATAACCGAAGACAACTTTTTTGATGATGAATGCAAATAATTGGAATTGATATTAGAAGAACCTGTTGTTCATTTTTAAGCTTTTGTAATAAGTCATTTATAGTGCATTGGACTTAGTTTAGAAGGATAAACAACATGTTGCATAAGATCACTCTGGATTTCAAAAATGCTCATGAATAATTGGTTATCATAAGTGATAATTGATTTAATTATCACAATTAATTTCAGATTTGCAAAAAAGCTTATGGAATAATCGATTATCACACTTGGTAATCGAATATAACAAAGAGAAAATAATTTTTGAAATAACTTCTGAAATAATCAATTATCATATTAGTGGAAATTGCGAAAAAACTCTTCATTTTTCTGACCTAATTTTAAATTATTGAGTTTATATATATTTTGCCTAAACCAAATTTCCAACTAACTATTCATTTGAGAGGTTTAATGTTGTATTGCAAAAATACTCTCTATGCTTTTGAAAAGTGGCTTGTAAAAGCTAGTGTGGGTAGAAGTGAGTGCTTTCACTGAGTGCGTCTAAGTGATTGTGTACATCTGTTGTGGCTAGGAAAAGTTGTCCATCCTTTGTGTGTCAAAGGAAGTATGATTCATTTCTTATGTCTTTAAGAGAGGTGTTATCTAACGTTTACTCTACTCTTTATTATTGCAAGTTTTGGTTATTTTTAGTGATTAGTTAATCCCTTTTTATAGAGATTAACACCGAGACATAGGATCTTTTAATCTGAACCAATATAAAACTACCCATGCAACTTTCTCTCTCCCTAAACCCTTTATCTTTATTGTTCTTGTTTTAAGAATACATTTTTGTTATAAAATCAATTTATAAAAGGAGAAATTTTTTAAAAGGCACAATTTGTATTAAGTAAACCAATTCACCTCCCCTCTTGATTTGTCCACATGCGAACATTTTGCAACGCGATTCAAACAAAAGTTAGCACCCCTTATCTCTATTCGAGAAAATAATTATCAGCTCCTAAATGCTCAAACACCACATTAGCCGTCCTTTGCCCTCCCACTCTCAACAGAACAAAAGAAATATTTTTTCTTAGCACTCAAACTCGCAGTTGTTAGGTTTATCGTTTCTAGGTTTCTTACTTAGCAAAATATTAATATTAACGTAGAAAACCCTAAACTTGTCGCCACCTCTCTCCTCCTAATTTTTTCGAATACTTTTGGTTTTAATTACTTGATTAATTTTTATTATATTTTTTTCATTTATGATGCAATCATATTAAAAATAAAAATATGCTCATAATATACTAATTTGCATGTTCAAAAAATCTAATTTCTCCTTACCTTAATTAACATGAGACTCAAGTGTCTGTGTACAGATTTAATGAACTTACTACACCTTTATCCACTAAAAAAATGTGACTAAAAAAATATTCATACACATCACGTCAATTAAATAACATATTAAAATAAATAAATTCATTTTATGCATGCAATAGGGATTGAACATATGACCACCTACATAAACAAGGAGCTCTAACCATTTACACTTCACTTATGTTAAATATATAACTCTTATTATAATAAGCATAATCAACTCTAACACACCAATGCCTAACTTTATTTTTTCTTGAGTCTTACGCAGTGTCCTAAATCTCCACTATATTCTTTTTCAAAATGTTGGACAAAATCGCATTTGTTATTGCTAAGTGCAATTTTGTGATAGTATAGTCATTAATTTCTTTCACCTTTGATTTGTGATATTCATAAATATTCTTTTATTATATCTACACAATTATTCATCTTCAATTTTGACCATAAAATATTAGTTCCTTTGAACTTCTTCATTTCATATTTTGTTGTTATGGCTTTCAAATTGGCTAATGCAACTTTTAAGTATTTTCTATCTTAGATATACACTTTTATGCATATGTGAAATGTCATGTTAACTCTATTCAATAAGATAAGAAGATTTTTTTACAATACAATTTCAACATTTGGAGTAAGGAAATACAACAATCAAGTGATTATATCACTCTTGAGTTTAACTCAACTAAAATAAAATATGAAAAAACTAAAAATATAATAATCAATGTAATTTTAGAGAGAAAAGAAAATTACAATACTCTTCTCTCTCTAAATTCAAGGACAAAAGAGTAACACCCTATATTGAAAACAGAAAAATACTAGTACTAAGATAACCTTACATGAGAAACAATTTTTTTCTACCTTATTTTTTCTCTCTCTCTCAATTACTAATGTAAAAATAAATAAATAAAAGAAGTAATTTTGGTGTGTCTTACTAAAAAAATCATATCCCTTTAATATCAAGATAAATAAGTACAAAAATAAAATTTAAATAAAGTAAATTGTCTTCTCATAATCAACATCTTAAAAACAAAATAACTTATTTAAATGATTGTGTTAATTAAAAGTGCCGGTAAGTAGAGGTGATTGCATTATTATCAAATTTTTGTTAAAAATTAAATTTATATACATCATTATTGTTTTTATAATGGAAGACGCTGTACTCCTCTCCATTCATACAATATTACCTTCATATCATTTCATCTTTGATCGTTCAAAAGCCTTTCAAAATCCATAATGACGTATGAATCAATATTCCGTTAAATTAAAAGAATAAAACAATTTTATGTATCTGCGTTAAGTCAAATGCCCATAAATTAATTATAATGAGCATATGTGAATAGTTTTAGATATGACAGTGCATTAAACAATTAAGTGCATTGCATATGATGACAACATGTGAATTGGAACATACTTCGCTAGCGAAACATGGTGAGTGTCTATTATATCATCATGAATTGTTTGAGTCAAAAAAATAAAGAGAACGTATATATAATATTATCTAATCTAAATGGAGGGGTACGGTGTCGTTTGCTTTAATATTTTCCAAACTGATCACCAATTAAAACTATGTTTAAGTATGAATTTAAGATTAGTAATAAAAAAATGAATAATCTTATGACTAAAAGTGTTTATATTGATAATGTATAGCATAATGTTTTCGGTGTAAATAGCGCGTAGAATAGAATAATTTCACTATAATAAGAGTTATGTAATAAAAAAATGACGACAGAATAAGAATTTGTTAATTCGATATAATGAAAGTGAGTTTATGAGAAAGCATCCATTGGAACATTATTGATACATAGAATAAATACTAAGATTTTGACATGATTGTCGCATTAGCAGGCTTAAGTGCTGACTTTGTTTTTGTACCCTCACACACGAGCGCGTGGGGTAGACTGCGTTTTCGGACCACTAAATCTCAATGTCTGACCAATTAGAACGAGTACATCAAACAAGCTACTATGCGACAAGACAAGTAACATAAACAAAAAGGGAAAAAATAAGACATTAAATTGAAGTTGAAAATCGTTTGGAAGGGTGTTTTGTGCTGTGTGTCGATGATGCTTATCTTTTCTTTTTCGGTAGGAGCATGAGTAGAAGATTGAAAGATAATTGCAGGCAGATTAAGATGTGGGTTGTATTCGTGCAAATGCAACAGTGTTAGAATGATTGGGTGATCGAAAATTCCTGTAAAGATAATCACTATTTCTACTAATGGATCATGAATATTAATTTTTGGATCAAAATTATATATTTTTGCATAGAGGACGAGAAATAACTCTAAAATCTTTAATCACTAATAGCTCTTATCTTAAAAAAAAGCTTCAAAAATAATAAATTTGCTGACAGAAATAAGAGCTAATGCTGCCGTCCCTAATGATAAAAAAAATCTTTGGAAAAATTGAAAACCAAATTTCTTAAATCATCTATGATGATGATGATGCTATTTTCAAAGCTATAAGCAATAAAAGGGATACCGTTGAAATAAATAACCTTTTTATTAGAGTATTCAGAATTCGTAATATAATGATTTACATGAATAGTTGAAAATAAAAAAGTTACAATATTGGTTAATAAGTATTTTCATTAAATAAGTGATTTGACAAAAGACATGTTTACTTAAGAGTGCATCATTGTTTAACTAGTTTCTGTAAAGTAATTACTTTAGTCACATAACTAGTATAACAAGTGTTTCGGTAGATATTTTTGGGATCGAGAGACTAACCTGCTGACGTGTCTGGGCCGCTCGCTCGCTTCCAAACTCCTGCTATTGGTCGATCGGTGTTGGCACAAACCGATCGGTCTCCTTCTTGACGAGGGAGGATGTACCTGCAAAAGGTACTCCGACGCCCAAGTTAGGCGTGTGATTTGAAGAGCCTCGGCTCTTGGTTGAATATTTAGTGAATGGTTATCACTATTGAGTATTTGAGAGTAGCCTAGAGTGAATAATGCGTAAGTGGAACGTACCTGGCTTTTGGCCCTGGCTTTGTATTTATAATTTACCTCATGGATCCTAAGCTGATATAAGCCCAATAAAATATAAACAGAATAAGATATAAACAGATTACCTGAATATCCGGTTGGTTGTTTGTAACCACTAGGTTAATATTTTATATTGTACACTATGGCCCCCAAGTCCGAGTTAAGCGTTTGGCTTTAGCCGTGGTTAACTATAGGACTGATGAGTTTGAGGGAGGCTGCATTTGCGGAATTGAAAGCGTTTTACCGCTCGACTTTCAACATTAACCGAGCGGGATTTACCGCTCGTCCTTCAACAGGAACCGAGAGGAATTTACCTCTCGGTCTTCTACGTTAACCGAGAGGGCTTTACCTTTCGACCTTCGACATTAACCGAGCGGGATTTACCGCTCGTCCTTCAACATGATCCGAGAGGGATTTACCTCTCGGCCTTTGACATTAACCGAGCAGGATTTACCGCTCGTCCTTCAACATGAACCGAGAGGGATTTACCTCTCGGCCTTCGACATTAACCGAGCAGGATTTACCGCTCGTCCTTCAACATTAAGCGAGGGGAATTTACCGCTCGTTCTTCAACATGAACCGAGAGGGATTTACCTCTCGGCCTTCGACATTAACCGAGCGGGATTTACCGCTCGTCCTTCAACATGAACCGAGAGGGATTTACCTCTCGGCCTTCGACTTTAACCGAGCGGGATTTACCGCTCGTCCTTCAACATGAACCGAGAGGGATTTACCTCTCGGCCTTCGACATTAACCGAGCGGAATTTACCGCTCTTCCTTCAACATGAACCGAGAGGGATTTACCTCTCGGCCTTCGACATTAACTGAGCGGAATTTACCGCTCGTCCTTCAACATGAACCGAGAGGGATTTACCTCTCGGCCTTCGACATTAACCGAGCGGAATTTACCGCTCAGTCCTTCAACATGAACCGAGAGGGATTTACCTCTCGGTCTTTGCCTTGGAGTGCTTCCTAGGGAATGGGCTTTACCCTTCGTTCTTTGAGAGGGCTTTACCTCTGCTTTGAGCTAGGAGTGCTTCCTAGGGAACGGACTTTACCGTTCGGCTTTGAGAGGGCTTTACCTCTCTGCCGAGCGGGATTTACCGCTCGGTCTTCGACCTAGGAGTGCTTCCTAGGGAACGGGCTTTACCGTTCGACGTTGAGAGGGCTTTACCTCTCTGCCGAGCGGGATTTACCGCTCGGTCTTGGACCTAGGAGTGCTTCCTAGGGAACGGGCTTTACCGTTCGGCTTTGAGAGGGTTTTACCTCTGCTTTGAGCTAGGAGTGTTTCCTAGTGAACGGGATTTACCGTTCGTCATTGAGAGGGCTTTACCTCTCTCCCGAGAGGGATTTACCGCTCGGTCTTGGATTTGATCGTTAATTATGAACTTTGCTGACGAAATTGGTAATTAGTGTTTGCAATAGGAGACTTCCCTTCGTTTATTGAATTCCATGATACTTTAAGCATGAAGTTCGTTTATGACAAGATCTTAGTCTGCACTTGCATAATTGATGGCGTGGATTTTGATATATATTTCTTCAAGATGTTGTATTGCTAAAATTCTCATGATGATATATATTATGGTATATAACCGTATAATAAATGATTCGGTTACCAGATATTATGAATTGCACCGAATAAATAAGATATATAATAAACAAGGTATCAAAACCGTCTTGACAAAAACTGTTTCGGTTATAATAATTAGATAACTATATTTATAGTTATATACTATAATATATATATCATATATCATATAATATATTGTGGATTATACTATATATATTTAAAATATCTATATAAAATAGTTGTTATAATGTCTATTATTAATTAGATATTTTATGAAATATTCATATTTCAAAAAATACTTATCTTGTGGATGACGTCTCACGTAGAGATGATGATTCACGTAGAGTGCTTCATAGGGAACGGGCTTTACCGTTCAGCTTTGTTGTTCCTCCATGCTCCTCGTGGTCACCGTTGGGTTTGCCGCTCGGCCCCACGGTGGGCGCCAAAATGTTTCGGTAGATATTTTTGGGACCGAGAGACTAACCTGCTGACGTGTCTGGGCCGCTCGCTCGCTTCCAAACTCCTGCTATTGGTCGATCGGTGTTGGCACAAACCGATCGGTCTCCTTCTTGACGAGGGAGGATGTACGAGGGAGGGTATTATCACTATTGAGTATTTGAGAGTAGCCTAGAGTGAATAATGCGTAAGTGGAACGTACCTGGCTTTTGGCCCTGGTTTTGTATTTATAATTTACCTCATGGATCCTAAGCTGATATAAGCCCAATAAAATATAAACAGAATCCGGTTGGTTGTTTGTAACCACTCGGTTAATATTTTATATTGTACAACAAGGGACATTAAATGGTGGATAGTTAATTTGTAAGAGTTTTGAAATAAATTTATAAGAGGTATCATTATAAAATTTAATATTATGTTTTTTTATGTTTATATTTAATGCTCAATAATTATTTGTCATCGCAGTAAATATTTATTAAAACAAATAAATAAATATAAAGCTAGAAACAAACCAAATTCATAGTAAAAATTATAGTTTATGAAATATAAATAAATTATACGGAAAAGTATCTAAATAAATATATGGAATTAAAAGTCAAATTAGTTAATTTATTAATATAATGATCTTTTTCATGAAAAATATGAAAAAAATTTAACTACATATTTTTACGAAATTACAAGAACTAACACTATCTTCTTTTAAGACTCTAAGGAACAACTCGTTGATCAAACAAATCATGACAAACTAAAGTAGAATTACTCTCTAATCAAAACAGTTGAAAGTCCCTCTTCTAAGTAATCTCCAAAGCATAAATCATCCCTATAAACTTAACATAAATAATAGTCTACACTCCTAAAAAATTAGACCATATTCATCACAACTTCTTCTATAAATATCAACACATGTAGGTAAACCATGATAACTTATAACTGCACCATCAATATAGAATAAAGTTCCCATATGGAATAAATTCGATGACTTTTTCCCAGGAAAAGTCATGTAACTTTAGTTAACTTTGTTCAATTAATCAATTAAATAAGTTTGTATAAATCAAGTCTCAATATCATTCAATCCAATTCATATTACTTTTCAAATCAAAGATTCAATCAATTCTTGGTTTGATTTCCAATTTAAAAAATGCAAATTTTTATCTCATTGTGCAAAGAAAAATTAGAGAAGAGAAGAACAAAGTTGGAAAGAAAAATGATTGGTTCAAAAACTTAATTGAATTTATTTAATCTTGATTCAGTGAATTCATGCTCAGAGATTTAGTTCTCCATTCATGAAAAACACAAACACATAAAATAAGAGAAGAAGAACAATCAAGTACAAAAGTGAGAGAAAAGAGAGAAAAGAACACCAAAAGACAATTTTTAAAATTCTAAAACTAAGCAAATGATTTTTTTGTCTTCTATTTTGAGTATAATTAAGCCTTAAATATGCTCTAAAGGCCTGAGCAAATATGGGTCTAATCACAAACTTTAATAAGATCTATAAACTCACTTACGTAATAAAAGCAAAATCAACTTCGCAAGGTTCTTACACGAAATTTTAGCAAATATGCCTTAACTTCTAAAAGTTGTAGAAAATACTAGAGAAAATACTAGAAAATATATCCATTTTGGAATCACTAAAGATATAGTTTTCAATGCTACTTGAATCATCTAAAATTAGTATTTATAGAAAAGTCATGATTAAAGGAGTAAACAAATATTAAATGAGCAAAAAATACCAAACTAAAACACACACTCACCCACAGACACATACACTTATTAGCTTGCAATGATTGATTTATAAAGTCTTTGTTGTGGTCTTGATTGGTTGAATATAATATGGCAAATTCGTAATATTCAATAAGAGAAGATTTTCTTGTATATCTTTTCAATTAGATATTCAATCATAATATCTTTAATCAATGTTAAGGATTGCTTCAAAATCTTCTTAATATGATAATTTGATATTCTCTAAATTGATTTGATAATATATTTCGACATCCATATATTTGTTTATCATCACTTGGTCATTTGTTAATTCTTTTTCACACCATCGGACAATCTAAACTTGACTCATGACTTGTTTAATGTATACTTTGACTTTAATCGTTTAATCAATCTCCCATTTGAGTCATCTAATGAAAGTACTCGTATAATAGGGATATTCAACATTTAACTTCATGAGTTGACTTTTATTTTTCTAATATATATACTCTTTTAGTACCTTGTTGTGCTTATGTTGACTAGTCTAACCTTAGCTTTGACTCATATGCTTCTTGTAGGAGTCTAGGGCCTTATTATATCATGTTGACTCATTTGGTCAATGTATTCCTTTAGTGAGTCTACATTGTTTGAGTCATCAGGTAGCATGGTTAACTAATAGCTTTAGTTGTTTGGTCCAACTTGTGACTTGTTTAGTTAACAATTTAGACTATGTTAATCTACTATTCACTTTGTTTCACGTTTTCTTCTGTCTTCAAGTATCATATGTTCTATATTAATTATGCTTTTGTTATACTTTCTTAAACTCATTAAAGATATATTAGTTGAATAAAAACATATATTCACAATGAAGAACATTGGTAGTCTAATGGTTATATATTTGAGTCTAATGAAGTCTTTGATCTAGCTAACCCTTTCTATGTATAGTGTTTTTCTAGGTATATTGTATAGTCATCCTTAGTAATATTGGAACATTATCATATGACTTAACTATTTTATTTTATTAAAGATTTTGTTATCATTAAAACTTATTTACTATCAGACTCGTATAATAAGGGTTTTTAGCGTCTAATGGTATTTTCATATGTAAGATGTAAGATGTAAGATGTAAGATGTAATATGTATGATGTGTTTATCTTTACCTCAAGAACTATCAAAATATTTTATTTCTAGGACTTTTTGATCCATTTAACAGGAATAAAGTTTACATTGGAAGGATCATTCATAAATGAAAAGATATCAGCAAAACATCATAGAAGTCTTAAAATAAATACATGTAAAATAAAAAACATGCAATAAGATGCTAATGGCAAGAAAGCCAGATAAGAAACCTTCCTTGGGATGATTTAGTATTTACATGAAAAAAATTGAATAATTATCTTCTTTTGGGATGATTTGGTATTTACATGCAAAAATTGAATAGTTATCACCACAAGTGCAAATCAATTCTCCAATTGACAGACTAATACACATTTCAAGCTTATAATTCTTTTATATTTTAAAATAAATTAATTAACACAAGATCACTTTGATGACATGTTTCAATTAATTAATCTCAAAAGATGTGAAAAAATTACATGAATATATGACCATTATTGAGTAATTGATTTGAAGAATATTAAAAACAAAGTTATCACGCTTTTCATATTTCAATTGAAAACATTTACATATACTCAATTATCAAGATATTTAAATATTATTATGTCAAATCAAAATATATTTGAAAACAAAAATAATATTGATAATTTATTTATTAATATCCTTTTTCTTCGGATTAAATATGTTTTTCGTCCCTTAAGTATCACACGATTTTGGGTTTAATCCATACTCGAAACTTTGATGGTTTTTAGTCCTCATAGTTTTAAAACTCTTAATATTAGTCCTTAAAATTGGACGGCGTTAACTTTTAGTAGATGTGGCAAACGGCGAGGCCACGTCTTATGACAACTTGCCTCTTCACTCTCTGCCACGTTGCTTGTGTCGTTTGTCTTCTCCGGCAGAGCAGAGCCTCCATCGAACCAGTCGCTGTGCCGGACCTTCCGCTCAATCCAAGGCGTCGCCAGCGACACCAATCACCACCAGGACCATTGTCAGCCGCGGCGTCGATTTCTCCCTCCTTGCCTTTACTCTGCGCGCGAGAGAGAAGCTTTCTCATTCCTCTACCAGTCGCCGCCTGAGAGAGCCCAGCCTCCGCGAGCCACAAACCAGGATGGTCACCACCGACGCCGTCCTCAACAACCGGTCAGAGTATCAAGTCACTGTGATGAGCATTTCTATTGAGTTTTTTCACCCCTTTTTCACCTTTAAATAATTTTTATTTTTCAAGACATATTAAATGCTCTAAGAATTCCCCATGCACTCGTTCTTGAAAGAAGCTTTGACATAACAAATTTGAAGTATGAAGTAATTGGCAAGACAAAAGAACCACTAAAGAAGCTCGGACAACTACTAATTGATCGCTTTAGGAATCAGTGTGGAATTGTTTACTGCCTTTCAAAAAGTGAATGTGTTGAGGTCTCTAAATTTTTAAATGAGAAATGCAAGATCAAAACAGTGTATTACCATGCTGGCGTGGCTGTCTGGTAGAGTATAAAAGGTGAGTTATATATTATATCAAAATAAAGAGAATAAACTGGCTTGTGGTCAATTTGAGTTAGGCGAAACTGTTTTTAGTTTTAGGTGAGTTACTGCATTGATTATTTTCCTTTTGCATTAGTTTAGTTTAGCTTAGCATCTTCAAGTTTACTTTTGCATTTCACAGTTTCAATCATTGCATCTTTCACTCCATTTTATGTTTTATCATTGTATTTTAGTTAAAGCCAGTTTTAGTTTTGCATTTCCATTGCATTTTAATTTCAATAACCATTCATAATTTCTTTCCTTTTTTGCTGTCACTGCTGTTCAGTTTACATGCATTGCATTTTTTATTTCTTTTGCTAACCACTGTTCATTTTCATTTTACGGTTGTTGGTTTTATTGCTGAGCGTTGATTTTTTTCTTTTAACATTTACTGTTTTCAATTGTGTTTTAGATTTAGCTTTAGTTGTCTAGTTCTACCATCAGTTTGCACCAGTTCATATATACATTCCATTTCATACACTATTTTCATCTGTAGCTTTTCTTTACTGTTTTTAAATTTTGATCTCAAATTTAGCACTAGTTTTAGTTCTGTTTTTCACTTATGGTTTACTCCCTTTGCACATTGAGGACAATGTGTAATTCAAGTGTAGGGGGAGGGTTCAAATTTTTGCTTTTCTGCCTATTTTCTCAGTGTTTGCAGTTTTAAATTTCTGTGTTCAACCTTTTTTTTTCTGCATAGATTAAGGATTTCTCTGCTTTGAGAGTCAGGACATTTTATTTATTGTTTTGTGGCTCGCGGAGGCTGGGCTCTCAGGTGGCGATTGGCGGAGGAACGAGAGAGCTTCTCTCTCGCACGCGGAGAAAAGGCAAGGAGGGAGAAATCGACGCTGCGGCCGGCAATGGTCCCGGTGGCGATTGGTGTCGCCGACGACACCTTGGACTGAGCGGAAGGTCCGGCACGACGGCTGGTCCGATGGAGGCTCTGCTTTGCCGGAGAAGACGAACGGCACAAGCAACGTGGCAGAGAGTGAAGAGGCAAGCTGGCATAAGACGTGACCTCGCCGTTTGCCACATCTACAAAAAGTTAACGTCGTCCAATTTTAAGGACTAATATTAAGAGTTTTAAAACTATGAGGACTAAAAACTAGGGACTAAACCCAAAATCGTGTGATACTTAAGGGACGAAAAACATATTTAACCCTTTTTCTTCTTACTATAAAAATAAGGAAATATAAATATATGTTTTTTTTAAAACTAGAAACATATAAAATATTGTATTGAAAACATAAGTCCTAAAAGAAATAGTGATGATAAATCGTGATAATGATTTTGATACCAATTGTGAAAAATAAATTTAAACTCAAGTTTTTATTGAAAGAAAACTATCATTTATATAACCTTAAATATATCTCGTTAATCATCAAAATTAAAAAGTTAAAACATACCTAAATTTATAATGATGAGTAAGCGAAGTATGACCTTCTAAATGAAAACATATAAGGATGATCAAAATGCTCAAATTTTCAAATTCAATCAATAATTATCTAGACTATTTAAATGGAATATTATTCTCAAATCCAAATCTATATTTTTAAATATTAAGTCTTATCTATTTCACTGTTTTTACATAAAATTTTGATTGAATTTTTTTTCTTTTAGATTTTAAATATCCAAAATAAAGATATGGAAATGTCAAAACTGAATGTCTAACTTGAATTCTTTTAAAAGAATAAAAAAAATTCAATATTAAGAGTTGCTATTATTACTCTCATTGGTGGACTGAAGTGAGCAAATATGGAAAGGTTCGTGAGAAGATAGAAGAGTGATTAAGTTTGAGTGAGAGTGGTCGCTTTCTGCGGCAAAATGCCTTGGACGGTTGCGCAAGTGTGAAATGAAGGGTGAAAGAATGGGTTAGTGGTTTCTCCGGTTTTGTTGGGTTGGGGAGCACAAATTATCTTCATGCTGGATTTTGCTCATTCCATTACCTCCACAATTTACTTCTTCCAACACCATTGCTCTCACATACGTCATGCGTGTCCTTCTTCATTCTCACTCCTTTGCCCTAAGCCAGCAAGATACTATCAAAATTAAATACAACAACAAATTTATGTAAGTAATCATTTTTAGTAAAAAAATAATAAAAGAATGTATTTCTACAACAAATAATTTAAAATGTATTTCTACACACATATACTAAAGTTAAAATCTGAATTCCGATTGTACTGGTGACCACCGGACGATTTCAACGAACGGGACCCGAGAAACATCAAGCCCAGACGGCCGAGATAGGTGGATTTCTGAACATGATTAAGGTAAAACACTGATTAAGGATGATTGGGTTGTGGATTGGGCTGTGGTTAAGGCTTTACTAATCTAAAGCCCACGACCAAAACTATAAATACAGGTCAAATGAAAGAGGTAGACAAGTTCATTAATTACGCATCGCATTTATTACAGCGCCTAACTTACCGATCAGACTATTACTGACTTTGGCATCGTCGGGAGGAAATTGTACAGGGCTTAAGTAACTTGACCCATATCAGAAACTCATATTTAAAACAAAAAATTAATTTTCAACACAGGACACCCCATTTTAAATTTTGAACACTGTAACGTATTCATCATGTCTTTCTCCATGCAATTTTTGCGCTACATCACTCGGCTGGACTCTTCGTTTTCACTCTTATATTTAGGGATTCGTCTTGGTAGGGTTTATCTTAAAAGGTTAAGGACAGAAAAAATAAATTTTACCTATGTATTGGAACCACATCTTAATTATAAAAACCGAGGTTCAAGTTGCATGATTGAACCATGACGATAAATTCAAGAACAATTACTTATGTACGTTGATTTTTATTGGTTAAATATAGCTCAAGGCCTCAATATCACTCAAATATCAAGACTCCCATAATCATATACATGCGATAGAGAAATATTCCCCTACACCTAAATAACTTATTATATCATCATAGTTTCGATCCACATATCTTCGTATCATACATAATTGAATTTTATTGATTTTTTTTTCTGTAAATTTAAAATGTTGGTCATGTTTCAAATAGAAGAATGGGATAGAGACCGCGATGAATTACTGATTTTGAATCATGAAACGTTTTATGTTTAGATGATGCCAAGGAGAGTTTACTTAATGAGTAGTGTATAAATCCATATAAGAGACTATAATATCAATTCCTACCTAAAACATCGTTTACTTGCAAATGTATTTATCAATGGAACGTATTTGTCTAAAAACATATGTATGAAGACTTTTAATATAAGAAATCTATAAACTTAATGTTGTGGTTTGGAAAAGGTAATTTAGAAAGGTTATTCAGTTATTTGAAGAATTTGAAATTCTTCATATTAAAATTATTTGTTTGGATAAAAATAATTAAAAAGAAATTGAAATTTAAGAAATTTTAAAAAGTATTTCAAATGAATAAAATAAAAGAATTTTAAATACCAAAAAAAAAAGAAATCTGAAATCTCACTCCTTTTCACTCCACTCACGAAGATAGAGCCTAGTGGTCTTAGGCTAAAGGCTCAATCTAGTCAACTTAGAGTGAAAACTCAACTGGGTAAGTTTGGACTAAAGGCTCAACAAAGTCAACTTAGACTAAAATTCGAATTGATTCAAACTAGACCAAAGTTTGAGAAGAATTGGCTTGAACCTAATGTTAAGACGGGTCGATTAGGTCAAAGGTCGAGACAAGTCAACATAAGGTTGAGACAAGTTGGTCAGGATTGAAAGTCGAGACAAGTCATCTCGACTTGACCCATAGTGAAGATCGAGTTGAGTTGGTCGATATAAAGGTTGAGTCGAGTCAAATTGGGTCAAAGATTGATCTGATTAACTTAGATTAAAAGTCTAGTCAAGTTGGCTGGGGCCAAAGGTCAAGCTGAGTAAACTTAGGTCGAAGATCAGGCTAAGTCGGCCCAAGCTAAGTTGCCCCAGATTGAAGGTCGTGCTAAGTGAGGTATAGGTCAAAGGTCGAGCCGAGTGGGATACATATCGAAGGTTAAACTAAGTGTGGTCAGGTTAGAAGGTCAAGCCAAGTCTACCTAGGCCAAACTTTGTATCAGGTCAGCTTGGACTAAATATCGAGCCATGTCGACCTGGACCAAAGGTCGAGTTAAGTCAGCTCGGGCCAAAGGTTAAGTCTAGTCGACCTGGGCCAAAGCTATAGTTGTGTCTGAAGTACTTAAAAAACATTAGAAGGGTAAGGAGGTTGAATAGTGTTAATAAAAAAATATTTTCGCAACCCTCCTGATATAGCACGTTCGTCGAGTATGAGATTTATCAAGTAATTATTAAACACTCAACTTTACAAGTGATTATAAACGATAACTTTTCATGTGCTATTCAGAATATACCCTGTAGAGTTTTTAAGAACTTCATTCATTAAAGAGCAATCGTTTAGTGTGGAAAGTTTCTTGTTTTGAAAAACTAAAGTGCAACTTTAGGTTTTATAAGCGAAGCATTTAGTTAGAGGTAAATAATAAATGCACAAATATTTTTATATTGGTTCACTCTAATTGAGTTACGTCCAATCTCATTTATCTACAAAAAGTTTCACTATAATATTCAACAAGATTACAACTAAGTATTCTCACCACTCCTTGTATCCCTAGCCACTCCATGTATTCACCGATATGTTGCTTAGTTGAGTTTCACACACTCTTGGTTATGCAGTATTCTTCACCACTCCTAGTATCCCTAGTCAACGAATAACCTTTCGTTATCCTATACTTGTTGTGTATTTACATCACTCCTGGTATTAGACAATCCTGGTATCCTCTGATACGCTACTCAGATTTCCTTAACTCCTCGGAGTTTCAACAAGTCTTTTAATTATATTCAGAATTACAATCAACGATTTCTTACAAGTCGTTTAAACTATTACTCTCGCAGAGAGGATATGTGTACAATAAAATATTGTCTAAAGACTCGTTAGGTGTTTCTCTCTTTTCTCTCTTCTTACAACAATTATCAAATATTGCAATGAAGTTCGAGAGTATTGCTTGACTTTTCTTTTTCTTTGTTCAACTATTTTCTTTTGCTTGAGCTTTTTCTATGCTTCTCTTCTAAATGCTTTTCGTAGGATGAATATTTTCGTTCTAAGTTTTTCTCTTAGGCTATCCTCTTGATTCTTCCTTTGAGTGACATTCTATTTAAAGGCTTTTTGAAAAGATATCTGTTAGCCTGAGCTCTTGGCCTTGAATCTTGTGTCTTCTCTTTCTTTCGTGTGAAGCAATCGTAGGTTAAAGTCAACTTGTCTCGACACCTTGTTTCTTCTTGAGAGTTCAGTTGAATACCCTTGGAAACAAATAGCTCGCGCGTTTAGCATGACTCTCTCTTGACGCTTTGACTTATGGGTCTTATAGCGTTGCATTTGGAAGCTATTATCCTACTTGTTTTCCTAAGGTTTTTCTATCTTGATGGATGATTTGGAAAACTTGATTCTAGCATTTGTGTTTCTACCTATCCTATTCTTTGGTCTAAGGTATTTTCAGATTCTTATCTCGTTTAATGTTATTTGATTAAATTTCAAAATATTAGAGCGTTTGGACGTATAGATGATTTTGTCTTAACAGTATCTTCCAAGGCTGAAGGTTGAGTTGAGTAAGTTTGAGGGATCGGTTGAGATGGTCAGTTTAAGCTAAAGGTTAAACTGAGTCGACCCAACCCAAAGGTCAAGCAGAGTCAGATCAAGCCTAAGGTCGAGCTGAGTTATGGCTATGCCATGGATCGAGCCGTGTTAGGCCTAGGTCAAAGGTAGAGCCAATTCAACCTTGGTTAATGCTCGATTGAGTTCGCTTGGGTTGAAGGTTTAGAAACGTTTCTTGGGTCGAAAGTTGAGACTAGTCAGTGTAGGCTGAAGGTCAAGCAAGTTAACCTAGACCGAAGGTCGAGTAGAGTCAACTCAGGCTAAAGGTCGAACCAAGTTTATTCAGTTTGAAGGTCGAGCTAATTCAACTTAGGTTGAAGAGTAGATATGAGCTATCAAAATATTTTTAAAATAGAATTTTTTTTCTTAAAAGAGAAATTAAATTACTTTATCCAAAAGAAGAAAATTGAAATATAAAATATTTCAATTTCCCAATCCAAACATACTACTTAAGAAATGAAGAGAATTCAATTTTTAGCAATTGAAATACCATGTTATTCAATTTCTTGGAATTGTTGAAAATCTCATTCAAACACAAGATAAGATTTTTCACTCATTCACTCGGTTACCAAAGCGAACCATTAGTTCTTATACCAATTTTGAGTCTTTTTGAGAAGGTATACACTTCTGAGTTTGTACCAATGAGTTGTGAGTCAAACCCATATAAGAGATCTAACACCACATCTAAACTTAAATCTTAAAGTGATGAGTTTGTGAGTCTTCTTCCTTATACGTTGCTTAACTTTCTCATTTTTACTCAGTGTGGGGCTCAAACTCTTAATTGGGTTCCTAACATGAAGTTGTCACTTAAAGATTCCAATGTTAGGTCTTTCAAGAATGGATACACCAGGCATATTTGGCATCAATTAGTATGAGCTAAACTCTTATAGAAAATCTAACACCACCTCCAACACAAAACCTTAAGACAATAAGTTTATGGGTTTTCATCCTCATATGTTACTCAAGTTTCTTACTTATACTTAATGTGTGACTCAAATTGATATATGGATTTTATATCCTCTACACATACAAATGTTAAACTCTACATTCTATAAATAAATATTTCATTGAGTATTGTTTGTTAAACTTCAAAACATGAGTTACTATACAGTCTAGTCTCTCTAGACGATCTTTTCTTAACAGTATAAACTTTATAGTGGTTTTGGTTTGAACTATGATGTTATTGATGTTTATTGTTCAGTAAAATTATTTTATATGATTGGTTAAAAGTATGATGGTATTCATGATATAATTATGCCCTTATGTTTTAACATCTTGAATCTGCATATATGTTGTCATATGATTGAATAAAATCTAGGATGAAGTTATACTCAACGCGAACCACTCTGTTTTGCATAAAAAGAGCTTTATTACTCACTTGGCTAAGCCCCTTAAGTTATCCCTATTTATGTGAGATTTTCCCAGTTCGATTCCCGTTTTATTGGATTTCCCAATTTTGTCCTAAAAATTGCAAATTTGAGTCAATTAGGCCCTTGTCATTAAATTGGCTTAACAAGGTTAAGTTTTTTATGAGGTGAGACATTGATGTGGCCAGTTTTTTAAACGTGGCCTTCTCATACCTTTGTACGTGGAATTTGATAAAATAAACATTTTAAAAATACGGTTTCTAAAATCTGAACAAGAACAAGGCATCTATCATAGCGTTATTGGATGTGGTGGAGTTGACTTGGCAACTGCCACCCATGCCGGAGAGGGTATTGAACATGAATGATTAGTGTATTGTACCTGAAAAGGTTAAACTTGTTTTCGTCTTTAGGTATCTGGGTGTTTGATTCCCCATTTCCAGGGTTACACATTTGAGAAGGATAATTGATTTGACAGAAAGTGAAAGAGGGGTAGAAGAAAAAAATGATGATTGTTTGAGGGAATAAAAGAGTTTAAGTAGAAGAGTAATGGATGTGAGCAAAACCTGTTGAGCTTTACCATATTAGAGTGCCTGATTTCAGTCAAAGATTTAATTTCATTCTCAAAAGCTTTAAAATTAAGCTTCTCTCCATTTGTTCCTGGATGAAGTTTCTTCACCGCATAGACCTCACATGAAGGGAAGTCAGCCCTGTAAAAATTTCCTTGTTCTCCGACACCTATGAGATATTCGTCATTGAAACACCCACCCCCACACAATATTCATTGTGGTTGGTTGGACAAAGCATCAACCTAGTGACGTTCCCACACAAACCTGTGTTATTTTTCAATGATTCAATTGAAGCATTAAGAAAGGCTCCATTTTTGGAAAGTGGCCCTTCTAATCGATTGTATGGTATGTTGATAGAAATCAAATTTGACATGCCCTCAAAACTGGATGGAATACTTCCAGAAAGATTGTTGCGAGAGAGATTCAAACAGTCCAGTTTGATCACCGCTCCAAGTATGCGCACAAGCCGTCGCAGAATACATCCATGATTCACACCTGCCACCAAACACCATGTCGCAGCTACCACAACCACAATTCATCATCTTCGCGAAACACCTGCAGAATCAGAAAATCCCAAATCAAACGCAGATGAACCCTAAATCGCGTTTGTGCTCCGGCCGCCGTAGAATCTCCTTCAGGTCGCCATCAACATCTCGTCCTCTACCACTTTTGAACCTTAATTGCAGACCAGAGAGGCGAGGTCAAATGGCGAGCAAATTCTCGCAAGAATCACAAAACGCAACAAACCTCCAATAGCGACTTCTTCGTCGCAAATCGCCGCCGTCATCAGCCATAACAATTCGGCGTTGTTCGAATCATCTTCCTCAAGAACCACCTCAATGCGCTACCATGAAAGCTGCACACAGCAAAACCCATAAATTCCACCAACAAACCCTAATTTTTAAATGTTTAATGTTATGAAATTCCATGTATAAACTTGCGAATGACACGTACTAAAAACTTACCACGTCAAGGTGCCAGGTCATAAAAAATATAACCCCGTTAACCCAATTTAACGGCAGAGACCCAATTGACTCAAATTTACATTTTTTAGGACTAAATTGAAAAATCCAATAAAACGGAGATCGAATTGGGAAAAACCCACCTAGATAGAAACAACTTAAGGTGTTTAACCTACCCACTTTTAATTATGGTGCTCCAATGTATATAATCTTGATCCTATTGAGTATTTTTTACAATTGAAATAATTCATGACACTCATTTATGTTTTTATTAAAACTCTGAAGGACTAACGTATATAATTGTTTTACTAGTGACATTTCTACATAATTTACTAAAATATTTTCTTCCACAATTATTTTATCTTCACACAAATAGAAGCTTATAATCATTTCAAAATATTACAGAAGCGATGCATCACCAATCCAATAATAATTCAGAAAATATACGCATGATGATAACTACTTATAATCTTATGAAGATGAGATCACAATTATCAGAAGAAATAATTTTATAATTAAGAAAAAATTATAAATTTTCACACACATAATTTATTACATTCACTTAAAGAAAATATAAAGAAAGCTACATGATAAATATCAAATAAATATAATCATCTGTTTCTTGTTCATCTCCTTTATTGATGAACATAGTTAGAATGTTAAAAAAGAAAGCTACATGAAACGAGTTTTAGACAGTGTAGATAGTAATTGGGGAGGTACAGAAATAAATATGCTAATATAAACGAGTTTGCTAATGTTTTACAGGGTTACTCCCTACACCACCCCACATTTTTTCCTGCACCATCACATTTTTTTAAAATTCCTAAACTATTATTTATATTTTAAAATATTCTATACCCCCACTTCTTTTCTTCAACGGATGTCGACATTCGTTGAAGAAAAAATTCTTCAACGGATGTACTACATCCGTTGAGGTTTTCTTTTTTATTTTTATTCTTAGTTTTTAGTTTATTAATTTATTGTATTTTAAATTAATATATAAATATTATTTAATTTTTTTAAATTTTATTACGTAATTATATATAAATTAATTTTATTTTATTTAATAAAATAATTATTATTAATTTAGTTTATGTATTATTATTTAAATAATTATTTAAATATTTTTTATAAATCTATTTAAACGGATGTGCCACATCGGATGTGGCGACATTCGTTGAGGTTTTTTTTTTTAGTTTTTAGTTTATTAATTTATTGTATTTTAAATTAATATATGAATATTATTTATTCTTTTTTTAAAATTTATTACTTAATTATATATAAATTAAGTTTATTTTATTTAATAAAATAATTATTATTAATTTAATTTATATATTATTATTTATTAAATTATTTAAATATTTTTTATAAAATTACTTAAACGAATGTGTCACATCCGTTAAAGTTTTCTTCTTCTTTTTTCAAATAAACAATAAACTAAAATATAAAATATGTAAACGGATTTCAACATCTGTTGAAAGTGAAACGGATGTTGACATCCGTTTTATAGCAAGGACAAATTAGATATGGGATGATGCATGGAGCATTTAGTGGTGGTGGAGGAAGCAACACTCAACTTTGCAGCTTCGCTCTATAAGCCCACATTTTAAATGGGCCTTTCAAATATGCTTCAGGCTTTTATTTTCTATACTCCCACAATTTCAAAATACATTTCTCTAAATTTTCGAAGTGACCATTTTATATTTTGTATAAGTGATTTCCTGATTACATGATCTGAAAAATTTTCAAGATAAAAAGGAAATAGTACTAATTCAATTATTGACTTTGTTAATTGTTTTTTTTAATAATTGTTAGAACCGCCATTGGCCTAATATGGGAGAGTGATGAGCTTCTGGACTATCAATTTTCTGATAGGCATGGCTCTGGTGTATTATTTTAAATCCTGGGCTTATGACATTACTATTAATTTATGCATTTTGGGCCTTTTCCAGCCTTGAATTGCATACCGGATTTTTTTGTATTTGCATCCTGGTAGTACCAGGAGAAGATTTTTCATGTGTTCTTCAAGTCGCCTTTATAATTTCAGATTCTTTAAACTTAATTTTGGTGCAATTATTAATAGACAATAGACCATGCTTGTTAGACGTTTATTGATGACCTAATAAGGACCATTTTTTCAATTTGAAATTTGAAATCACTAAAAACTGGAAAAAGTATGGTAATTGAATTAAAAGAAATACCTTTTATCAATTTATTCAATGTAATTGAATTTTGTAACAAGTCAATTATTAAATTATTTATATTATTTACAATTTTTTATTTCAAAATAAAACTTTCAATAAATTTGTCTTAAATATTGATGAGTCCACTAATATTTGTATTTTTTATAAATTTTACTCTTTATATATTTCTGTATGGTCTATTTTGCATGATTTAACCTTTGTACTTTTATATATCTACTCTTTATGGTAGTTCTACATTGTTTATTCTTAACATTTTTTTGTGTGATCTAATCTTTGAATTTTTACATAGTCTAGTCAATAACTTTTGTATGGCTCATCTTTTTTATTATTAGATAATCTATTATGTATATTTTTCTACATTATTTAAATAATGATTCATTTAAATTTAAATTTAAATTCTTAATTTTGACTATGTAACATCCCAAAAATACAGCAATAAACCATATGATAGAATAATTACATTAATAATAATCCAGATTAGTCTTACACTAGAGACGAGCGTACGCTCATGGCCGAACGGCCTTACTGAAAGAGTTACAAATTTAAGTCATACCTCACTACCCAAACTATGCGACCGGTTTACAAAATAACAATACCGATCGTTATACCTAAACAAAAGGGAAGGTGAGCGGACGTCCACCTTACTATAACTAGACTATTGACCGAACGTCCTACTCTTCGGTCTTGACTTCGATTTCTTCCAAATTTTCTTCTTCCAGCACCTTTTCCAGCAGCTCGACTCCTTCTGCTCACATCCACACGGATGATCATTGCAATGACAAGGACGGACGTACAAAACCAGACACGACAGGAAACGTAGGGTAAGCTTATGTAATTTAATTCATGCATAAACATACATTTCAAATAATTCAACACCAGATAAATTTCAACATACGTATCACACAAGCCTATCACTAGACTGACAGTCTGGACTGTATGAAATCTGCGTAGCTACAGGCGTTCGTGCACCCGGGTGATGTAGTAACTGGAATACTCTCATCAGCTGCCACCCGAGGTTAGTCTGTTCCGTCCAAAGTACCCCTAAGGATTAGGACCTCCTGTTTCCCACACATGACCTACCCTCCTCTACGTGAGGAAGAGTACTCACGGAACATCAGGATGAACTGCCAGCATTAGCATGCCCACAGTCATACTTTACCAATTCCAATATTCATCCATGAGTCGTTCCTCCTTGGAACGCTCGTTCAAATCCACATCATTTCATTCATATCACATTTACTTCCTATTTCATTCATAATCATTCTCAATTTCATCTTTCATTATCACTTTTCTCAAATTCATCTTTCATTACCAATAAGTTAAATTTCAACTTTGTTCAAAGATTCTTACGAATACCCGATACCGAACGTTCAATCCTCACTCAGAGCGAGGACGAACACTTGGAACGAGACAGAGAGATCTCTAGTTCCAGAATAGAATAAGACCGAGAGGGTTACTATCGGATTACGAAAGAAACCGAGGTCAACTGCATATCGCAAGAATGACTAGAACGGACGTTACTTACAAAGTGAGTCAATTAGATGAACTGACCCTTTAGAGTTCTAACCGAACGCAGAAAGAACTAGGTAAAATACTAAAGCTATAAGCCGAAACCAAATGGACGTATACACTTCAAGACTTTCAGAGTAGAATACTTAGAAGGATTCACCTGAAGAAACCGAACGCTTAAGAATCTTTAGCTTATTTAAATTTACATCAAGAATTCCGAATGCCAGTCAATGACCGAGCACGGTGAAGGAGAAGATTTTATTTAAGTTAGACGAACGCTACTTTCCATCAAAATAAATTATATAAGAAACGAGAACGAGCGCTTGGTGTAGGACCGAGCACTACTCTGTACGAGCGCTTGGTGTAAGACCGAGCACTAATGAACTTAAAATAAAAGGCTTAATAAATATAGTCAGATACTATAGAAGTAGTGTTTACGAACAACGAAAATATACCATTACATATATATAAAGATTTAAGTTATCACAGGATACCCAGATACAACTGTGCTTGGCCGAACGCTCAAGCATAGTGTTACCACACGAGGACGCTCGTCCTCAACTAGGATTCTCTCCAAATGAAAGAATCCCATTTCAACTATGTTTACCAGAAGAACCGAACGGTCCATAACCGTTCAGTTACGAACGTACACTTTCATATGAGAAATTTTATATTCAGAATTTATTTGTATTTATCTCCTTTCTTAACATATAGTTTCATAACTTTATACATTCATATCATGATCAACTTTCATACTTCATACAATCCATATCATATAAGGTTCATATCTTTCATGCATAACTCAACCATATTTCATTTCCACTCATTAAACAAACGAACGTTCATGCAATCTAATCATACCAATCATCATGCATCAAAGTCATTCAGTCAAATAATGAACGTTCATCCAGTACAACAACATACAATTACAAATTAAATTAAATAAGCTTCCTTTACCTCTGAGCGTGAACGTACGTCCTACAGACTGAGACTCAGTTCGCCGAACTACGATCCTTTCTACCCTCAACGCTCAACAACTCTTCGAACCAAAATAAAACAACAGTCCAAACTCGTTCAGAATGAAACTAAGGACCCATGCAACCAGAACTTGGTTTGCATGTTTTCAAGAACGAACGGTTAAAGACAAGGAAAACTTACCAGTTCAGAATTTGAAACCAATCGGATCAAACTAAAGCTTGGGACATTGGAAGTGCTCCTACGGTGCCTGAATGGAGATCGGAGAAGAGAAAGTGAGTGTTTACTCAGAGAGAAGATGAAGAGGATGTAGAGAGAAGGAGGGGAGAATGAGGTTCTTCAGAAACGTGAAAAGAGGGTGCATCTAGAGAGTGGAGCAGATTTTCTGAAAATCCAAGTTTTGCTGCACACGTCATAACAAACGTCCCCTCTTCAGTCGACACCTACTTTCCACTAACTGATTTTCCGGGTCTCCTTCGCTTGACACCTGGCGTTCGTCACCTGAGTGTCAAGCCTTCCTCTTGACACGTGAATTCCACTAACGACACGTGTTTGGATTTTACTGGTTATGACATACTAACTCAATCTTTATTCAAAATAATTATATATTACAAAAAAAACCAAACTATTATTATTTAATTTTATAAAATAAAATATTCGTATTAAATTGTATTTATATTTTTATAACCTCAAATTAATGTAATGAATATATTACAACTTTAAAAAACCCCATGGAAAATTATATGTAGCAGTCTTTGCATAGAAAGTAAAACAACGATTAAGAACTCTCATTTTGGATTATGATATCACGAGTACAGATACAAATGTGGTTCAGAAAGAAACCTTAGGTAAATTTTAGGGAAAAATCTTAGGGAAAATTTTAAAAGAAGGGAAACATGATACATTGCATCATGAATAACATGTATATAAGAACTATATATATTGAATTTCAATTTTTAAAAATTTAAATGTAGATATTTTGATATCATTATCGATATTATCATAAAGTCATTATAATGAACATCATGAAATGGTAAACTCTTATATTTATAATATTTTCTTTATCTAAATTTCTATATATTGAAATGCGTTAGATAATTATCATTTATTATCATAATTTTTATAGTGTGATAAAGTCATTATACTAAACTAAATGATATTTTTTACCCTCATCTAATTGCTTATAATTATTATATTAATAAAAAAAATATTTTTTTAACTATTTTATTAACAATTAAATATACTTTTAGTTTCTAAATTTTACCCGAAATTAGAATTAGTCCCTAAAGAACCAAACGGTCAACCATTAATATAAGAAGAATATATCAATCACTCAACATGATTTCTTTTTTTTGTAAAACCCTCGCTCTAATACATACGTGCTCGATCTTGGAAGGTTAGTATATATGTCAAGTAACTAATCGGTCAAGTCATTATTAACGGGATCGACCTTTATTACCGATCGATCCGCATCAAGGTAAATGTAGAAAGCCTAATAAGAAGATTACCATGTTAAACAATGTTAGAGAGCTATTAGGCCATAATTTGGCTCTCTCACCAAGAACACTATAAATAGGACATGTAGGTAAATTATTTAATACTTTTGAACCATCTAGACTTGTTGAACCTTTCAAAATCAAACACTTACTTGAGCAAGAACCTTTTACAAGTACATGATTGGACAAAAATGAGGAGAACGAACAAAAGATTACTAGAGGAGACTAAGAGAGGTTTGGGGATTAAGAGTAGTCTCATCAAGAACAATCTCGATATAAAACTTTGATACATTTTGGTCCCTAAACTTTTAAAAAAATGGATATAGTCCTTTTAATCCCTCATGTTAAAAAACATTACGTGTCAGGCATAATTGTCATTATCATTGTTTTTGTTTTGTTTATTTTTATCTTTTATTGATATTTTTATAATTACTATTTAAAGAATTAAGGTATTTATTTAATAAATTGGGAAATAAAAATATTTAGTTCTTATTTATGAAAATCTTATGCAGATAAGTGGAAATCACTAAATATTGAACAATATCTCAACAAAATAAGTTATCATTATATTGGGTTACTTCAATTACAAAAATCATATAAATAATTAAAAAATATTTCAACAAAATTAGTTGTTTATAAATTTGATTACTTCAATTACAAATATCAAGTACAAATTTCAAGCTTACTTGAGTTCTAGCAAACTTGCCTCGATTCTATAAATAGGAGGCTTGAGAGAGTTATAAAACACCTATATCTAAGAGAGATACGACAAAGACTCATTTTGGAGGCTCAAGACATTCCTCGTTAATCTTTTCTAGTGTTTAGAATGTATAGGAGTAACTAACTCCCTTATTCACGGGATTTGGATGTAATGCATCTTCAATATTTGTGATTTCTATTATTCAATATATTTCTTTTCTACCACTCTTGTGTTCTATTCTTCTTAACTGTATGCTTATGGTTGACATATTTGATAATACCTATTAATTGAAAACTAATTTGGAAAACCAAAATTAGGATAGAACACCTAATAGATTTCACATGCATAGATGTGAAATAATTAGTCATTCATAACATCATAATCTTGAACATAATGCAAACTTATAATAAAAATCGCTAAAATATTACAATATTTATTCTTAACATTTAGGCTTGACCCTAAGACACTAAGATTTTTTTACATGTAGTATGAATGCTAGAGTAAAAATTAGAAGTATATTGTTTGATGTTTTTGCATTAAATTGTATCATGAAACATAACCTTGATGGAGTCTTTACCATATAATTCATTGAATCAATTTATTGTTTTCTACAATTTTAGAATTATTTTACAATCTATATTTTTTTATTACTTTAAAGTTTTTTTAGCCTTAATTAATTAGTGAGTAAATGTATTTTTTTTTAACAAATGCAAATGATATTTGAACTTTTCTACTTTTTATATTTAGTACTAATTATATCATATTAAAGACTAGAATGTGTAGGAAAATTTAGCAATAAGCTTAATTAATTGAAGAACATTTTTCCCCCTTTTAACTATTCAGACATTTTTTTTATCACACTATTTTTATCTTTATTTCCTCCCTTTCCTTTTAGATGAACCCTTATATATGAAAGATTAGAAGAAAAAACTCTTTCTTTCATCGAAGGTGGAAATAATATAACATTATGGCATAGTATTTGTGATATGTCACATTCACATTGAAGGGGAAAAAAAGACTTTTTTAAGCATTTAAACATTAAGAAAAGGAATAATGTCTTTAGACATGTACATCTTGTGTTGAAGAGAGATAAAGGATAGATTAAATGATTAATCAAATGAAATGAAAAATTCCATTATTTAAACATTAAGAAAAGGAAAATTTTCTTTAGACATAGATGTATAAGTTGAAGAGAGAGATAAAGCATAGGTTAAATTATTAATATAATGAAATAAATAGCATTAGAATATTACATGGTTAATTTGAATTTGAGAAGAAAAAACAAGTAACTAAAATACAGCACGTAAGTTGTGTTGGTCTGTGGTTGTGGAAAAAGAACCGAACAAAACAAAAGTAACGTAAAATGATGGTTATATTCACCATTTGGTCGCAACGTAACACTTTACATTACGCACTCTGGAAGACAAACCCAGGTCTTAAATAATAACACTATTTCCCCCATTCACGATCGCAAAGTCTCGTTCCACGACCCAAATGAGAAAACAACAAAAACAACACGGGCACACAGAACACGGATACAGACATAAACCCACCAAACTAACTCTTCTAGTACACACCATGCATCATTATCGTTTCCTAGAATAAACTCTCAGAAGAAGAAGTAGGAGGAGCTCCCCAACTCAAAAACTTCAGACTCTGCACTAACATTCTCTGACACTGTTGACATTGCACCCAACATTGGACTACTCTCCCAATAAAATCCATCACTCTGCTGTTCCATCACGTAACCCATGGAACTTGTAATATCCGGTGGCAATGGAGGAAGCTCCACCGTGCTCCCACTGTTCTCATTATCATTCTTATTATTGTAATAATTATTGTTATCATTATTTGCGAAAAACGGTTGTTGGCTGAAGTGGGAGGCTGCCACGTTGGCCGAGGCATTTTCATCGTAGGAGGAAGAACCGGAGGAAAACCCCAGCAGGGAAAACGGGTCCAGGGTTAGAACCGGGTCGGGTTGAGGGAGGGGTTGTTGGTCGGGGGAGATGATGGGGGTGAGGGATGAGCCGGGAGTGGTGTCGGCGTAGACGAAGTTGGTGCGCGCACGTGATCCGCGCATGGCACGTGCGGCTCGGTCGTAGGCGAGTGCGGCCTCGTCGGCGGTGTCGAAGGTGCCCAGCCAGTGCCGCTCCTTGGTTGAAGGGTCGCGAATCTCCGCCGCGTACCGTCCCCACGGCCTCCGCCGCACGCCGAGGTATCTCCCGCCCCATGCCGTATGGTGCGGCTCTGGTGCCGTTTGCTTCTTCTTCGTCTTCGACGATGACGACGTCGTTCGCGGGTTCATCGTGGAAGGTTGGTGAAAGAAACTGAATGAATGAAACGAAGCGTTTCAGTGTTTCGTTTTTTCTCTTTTTGGTAATGGTGAGTTTGTTTTGTTGTGGTCGAGTCTCTGGTTTAAATAAGACACACTTGGGGTGAGCGCATTCTCGTTTCTGCCCTCGCTTTCTTCTGTTTTCCCATCTTGCCCTTCCTTCTGTGAGCACGTGCCTTTTTTTTTTCTTTATGGAAGATGATCCATACGAGACTTTTAATTTATAAATTCCTAACCGAGTTTATATATATGTTGTAGTGTAATAATAATTAATCTGATTAAAATATAAAAAATAAAATCGAAGGGAAAATAATAACTTATACTTTTTAAGCTTCTTGAAGCTTTATCGCTTTATTCATAAGTACTTATTAGCTTTCATAATTTGCCATACTGTGGTCTCATAATTGAGTAATCTAATGTATCGCTCAGAAAGGGAAAAGGGAGCAATGAAAGGACACAATGGGTGACAGAATCCATATTTGACTCTTAAGGGGGCATCAAACGTTCACAAAAAAAGTTCATTTTTAATTATGTAAAATGCAGGTTAAATTAAACATTGGTAATTTTTTTTTAATTATTCAATTCTAAATATTTTTTTAAATGATGATTGCCATTTCATTTAAACTTGATAAAAAAAAAACTATTTTTACAGAAATGAGTTTCAAATGATGGGAGGAAAAACAAGGACGAAATAATAATTATGAATATGTTATTTTTAGGTGAGAAAAGAGAGTTTATATAATTAGTGGGTAGCATAATTAGAAATCGAAATGACTAATGATAAGCATGTTCTCCTAGATACCCCATTACATGATTATTCGTCCAATCAAATTAGTTTGGGATTGTTTAAAATAGAGAAAATAAAATTTAATATTGTGTAGGAATAAACTTCATATAGTCCAAAGTTGGTGCATGTGAGGGTTTGAATGAAATTATGGGATAGTACATGAACGTGGAAGTTATCAGAAATAGAGGCTCTACAAAATCTATTTAAGATATAGAATCCACATAAAATTTGATTTATTAGTGTTTCTGATTATTGTTTATGAAGGCAAAGTTCATATGAAGTGATGAGTTGCACATTCGGACGATGATTACAGGTGGGAGGAGCTCCATGTCCTTTTTGATGATTAGCCTATAAGCTAAGATCTCTAAGAATAAATTACTTAGATTTATCATTAGTAATTATGTGGGTGTGCTATGCTCAGTCAATTCATTCTTCATTTGGTTGCAAGATTAGGAAGCATGCTGCTTCTACCTTTTTTTTATTAATTTAAAATTGAGGAAAAAAAATTGCAACTTATTTTTTCTTAAAAAAATATAATAGTATCTTGATCAACTAATGTATGCAATATTTTTCTTTTTTTGTAAAGGAAAAATGAGCAAGAATCAAGTAAGGACTAATCAACAAATATTTGTGTATGTTAATTTTTTTTTTTAAATTTAAACAAAAGATAGAATATAACAAAAAATACATTTTAAGTTAGAAGGTAAATGCACACAATTAAATAAATTTAACAAGTATACATTTTTATATCTAGTTTAGATTTAGTGGAAGAAATGCTTTAAACAACAAATAAATTATAATCATGGGATTTAAAACGCAATAAAATACTAATATAATTAAAGTTATGGTCATGTTATTAATTAATGCTTATAAAGTAGAAAACAAAAAACTATTTTCATGAGAAATGTACTCTACGAAAGAAAAAAAAACATTAATTTGCTATTTTTACACAGTAAATATGTTTTTGCTTTAAAAATTTGAAAAAAACTAATAAAATTATAACATTAAATATATCACAAAAATATTAAAAATGAAATTTTGTAGATTAATGTACCAGTATATTTAGTTCTTAAAAACAAATTTTTACAGAATGGGACAAACTAGATGTTATCATATACGCATCATTAACTTTAAAATGTAAAATATTTAAGATTAAGAATCTTGAGACGATTAAAATATAAATTAATAAGCTGTTCAAATAAAACGCACACATCATATATATATATATATATATATATATATATATATATATATATATATATATATATATATATATATATATATATATATATATATATATATATATCCACACACACACACAAAATTATGATATAAGATTGGAAGTTCTACTATTCACGCATATGAATAGAAATGATTATATACCAATAGTGTATGATATAAAAAATTTAACAACTACAAATTACCGTGGAAAAAAAATAAGAATGTTAAATTGAGGAAAAGTCATTTTAGTCTAAAATAACTGTGAATAAAGGTTATCAACTTCTTTGCAATATATATAAGAAAAAACTCGGGCTATTATACATTTTCCTTATACTTTATTTTACATTTTACAAATTACTTTAGGATGGAAATATATAAGGCTCATTTATGAGGTTTAAATATATTTTTTTAACGCATACAATTACACCAATCATAATTACACAGATAAATAAATGGTAATAGTCAGTTAGAAAATTGATCATTTAGTGGAATTAATTTACCAATGGCATTTATATTTCATTTGAATGTTTCATTAGTGTCATTCCTTACTTTATTTCAGTTTTACTTATAAAATGTTGCTTTTCCTTGATAATTTCATTGACAGTTACAAAAGTACTTACTCCATTAATTAGCTTTGTTAATTTCACTCTGAAACTTTTTTTTTTCTAATTTGGAATATATTTTGTAAGAATAAGGTGTTGAAGGGAAATTTTAGTAGTTGATAAGATTATTGTTGTCCAAGTCTAACTCATATAATTAATATAAACTTTTATGATATAATAATAAGGTGTTTAAGGAATATCATTACTGACCCATGTGCAACCAATTTGAGCCATAAAGTCAATGATAAGCTCCACAGTCTTCCCTTCTTTTTATCAACAAATTAATTAAAGGACACTTTTTAATATAATCATATTTAATTGTTAATATTTCCTTTGATAATTTTGCCAATTTTGGATTCTACCCTCAGTCCACATGCATATTAATATTTAAAATTGATTTAAAATGAATTAGTGAATGGGAAGAAAATTGGATGAGGCAAAGCTTTGATGGGCAGCATGTGAAAAAAGAAAAAACACATAGGGTTACCTTTCTTGAGGAAAACAATGGCTAGCTAATTCTTAATCATCAAAAAATTATAATTGCAACTCCACGTAGAGGGACTTTGACCAAATGTCTCGTTACCTAACAAGGTTTGCTGAATTATGTCACTCCAAAAATTAAAAAATATCACTTACTATAATGGATGAAAAAAATGTCATGTAATAGAAATTAAATAATTATTGTTCTCAGTTTTCATTAATTAATAATAAATTAAAATTACATTAACACTTCATTCTTTTTACATTCGGATATTATTTTTAAATAGTTCTGGAAATGAATCAGATTATATGTTGTCATGTTCATCCTAATTAATATTAGTTATTAATAATAAATATTTCATACTTTTGGAATTTAAGTTTGAGTTTAACTTTCAAATGAAAAAGTTGACTATTATATATAAAAAATATCTATAAATTCATTGTCTAAAAGTTTTAGGTTGGAAATAATGTTATATTCTCTTAGGATTCTAGATGAGTCTAACTTTCACATTTGGATACAAATAATAAAGTTGAACTACATATAAGGTAAAAGACCCATGAATCAATTATCTTAAAAGTTTTGGGTTAGAAGTGGTGTCACTCTCTTATGTGGGTTGAGCTCAAATCTCATTCTTGTTGTGTTTTCACATAAAATTCTCTCCTTGATAGATCCATTAGTGGTATAGAGTCGATGATTTGTCTTGGTAACCGACTCATACGAGTACAATATGGTCCTTCTATCAAAAGTATTCTTAATAAAGGATATAGATAAGAGTGTCCATTAAGATGAATGGTGGTATAAAAGGGGTACTAGTGGATTAGAATTGATGTCAACCCCTGATGAGGATTAGGCTTAAGTCTCATTATTGTTGTGTCTCTCTAGTGATATCCACCCTTGATAGACCTATTATTCTCTTATGTGGGTTGAGCTCATGTCTTATTGTTGTTATATCTCCCAAGTGGATTCCCTCGAAAGACACGTAAATACAATCGATGATTCATCTTAGTGACTGACTCACGTGAATACAATATGGATGAAGAATTCTATATGTGAGGATTTCATGTATTGAAAGTCTTCTTAGTGTATTTACGTTATATAACAGTGGTATATTGATGTACTCGTGGTTAGGAATGTTTTCACTTGAAGTAATGTACCTATGTGGAAGGGACTCACCCTTAAGGGAGAGATTATTAGGAATCCAAGTGTTGGGAAGAAGACCCATAAACCTATTATCTTAAAGTTTTAGGTTAGAAGTGGTGTCAATCCTTTATATTAGGTGGACTCATGTCTCATTAGTGTTGTATCTCTCTAATGACTCTTCCTCGAAAGATTTATTAGTGGCATTAAAGCTAAATGTTAGTATTAGTGACCAACTTAAAATGAATCCCTACATCGAATGTTTTCTTTATGGAGGCCAGACAATTGTGTCCCATTTGATGAATGATGTACAAATAAAGGGGTACTCATGGTTAGCTCAAGGAAAAAATACTAATATGAAAGGATTCATAATTTAGGTGGAAATTATTGGGAATTTAATTGTGAGTCTAAGTCTTACATTGAGTAAATATGAGATAGTTAACCAAGATTGAACAAGGTACTATAAAGATTTTTATGTTTGTTAAGTGGGCAAAATAGATTAATCTTTACATTTTTAGATATTTCAACAATAATTGTGCATTTGTTTAGCTAGTCATACAATATAAGATAAGACAAAATTGTGACATTTTATGTTGGGACACATTAGTGAAAGATGTTTGGTGGAGCTAGGCATACAAAACTTATTAAGAGGAGATAAGTTAGGAGAGCTCGACTTGCTAGAAGAAAGGAATATTGGGTGTGAAGAAGTGAAAGGGAAAGATTTTACACAAATGGAGGGGAAGGAATAAACTATAATTAAATCTTCTCACATATGATAAAATGTTACTCAATAAGGACATTAATGTCAATTGTTAAACAAAACAATTTGATGATGGAACAATTGGACATTAAAATGATTTTATTATATGAAAATGTGGAGGAGACTCTAGATGTAGTAACTTAGGGGTTTGTTGAAGATGAAGGAAATATGTCTCTTTTGCGAAAATCACTATATGGCTTGAAACTGAGTCGAAGGCACTGATATAATAGATTTGATGATTTCTTGAGGCAAATGTGGTTCTAGAGGAGTAGTTACGTTTATTTCATCTACATTCTAAAAAGAGAAGAAAGAAGTGTGTTGTTCTAGCTCTTGTATATAAATAATATCCTTATAACCAACCAATATAAAAATGAAATGAAAGAGCTAAAAGAAAATTAACTTCAGAGTTTGAGATTAAAGATTTTGGTTTTGTGAGACAAATACTTGGGATGGACACAAAGGAATCAAACAGTTAGAGTATTATGTCTTTTTTAGCACAAATATTTGAAAAAAGAGTTCTTGAAAGGTTTATAATGCATGAATCTAAATTTGTGAGTACACCTTTGAATCAACATATGAAACTCTCAGTTACCCCTGCTCCTACTTTTGATGAAGGTGAGAAGGAGATGAAGTTTATTCCATATGATAATAGAAGGGAGCATCATATATGAGATGATGTGTAACAGATCGAATCTCGTGCATGTTGTTAGTGTAGTTAGTTAGTTCATGGTAGATCATGTATGTACTTATTAGGAGACTTTAAAGTGGGTATTGAGATATGTGAACAAACAACATCGTTTGGATTAGTGTATAGGTTACCTGTAACGAAAAAACTATAGAAAGGTTTGTAGATACAAACTATGGAGGGAATTTTGATACCAAAAATTTGATTTTTGGGTGTATTTTTACATTCTTTTGGAATCTTAACTTGTTAGCAAGTTAGTTTGCAATCAATGGTGACTTTGTCTACTACCCAAACTAAATATATCAAACTCAACACAAAAAAGGGTGAAAGAGGCTTTATGGTTGAAAGGGATGATGAAAGAATTGAGTATTCTGCATGAATGTGTAACTCTTCAATTTGATAATCAATGTATCATATATATAATTGATCATTCAATACACTGAAAGAACCAAATACATCGATATTAGGCTACACTTGGTGAAGAACATTGTTGAGTTTGGGGAGAAAAGAATTATCAAAATAGTTTTCACGAAAAATATTACATATATGTTTACAAAGTCTTTACTAAGATCAACATTTAAACATTATTTAAAATTTTTTGTTTAAGGATAAAATAATATGTATTGTTTTATATTACCAATCTTAGTTTATTTTTTTTTTGTTATTCTATTTTTTTGTTCTATATTGATAGCTCTATGTATATATGTGTTATAGTTGACATTTTTAGCAAAGGCCTACCTCGAGTTCTTTTTGATGATTTCTAGACTAGTCTAAGTATTCATGAATCTCTCACTTAGACTACGAGAATGTGATAGAATCCAAATTATTCTTCTAAAATTAAGTCAATTAGCAATAAATCTTCAATAATGAAATCTCTTTTAATTATATTGTTCATAATTACATACCTTATGTAGAGCATATTGTTATGTATATATACCTGTCTCAAAAGCATAACAAGACACATTTAAATTATCTTTCTCTCTTACATTATCGAATTAGGAGACTACTCCACTAATCATATAGATTGGTTAAAATTCAAAAATTCCAAATATATATGTGATTTTTTGGGTAAAATATTTTTGAGTATTTTTAAGAGAAAAAAATTCTTTAACAAATTCAAAATAGTGATAAAAACTATGTTATAGAGAAATTAATATGTTTTTTTACGTACTTATAACAAATTATTTTTTCTTTTTAAATATTCATAAAAATTATTTAAATAAGCCTAAAGTTGATTAGATATCAAATATTTTGTTACAACACTCTTTCATCTTCATTAGTTAATAACTCATACATAATGATAATGATGATAATTTTTAAATTTGTGACTTGATATCATCGTTTTAATTACTTTTATCCAAGTGTATTTTTATCTTATAAAACCTTAACAACAACTTAAATAAGAGTATCAACAATAATAGGAGAATTCGATCTACAATTTTAAGGAAAATATAGTCCATATCATACAAAATAGAACCATCATTTCCCAAATTATAGGTAAATATAAACTAAACTAGTGAAAAAAAAAACACTTTGGAAATCATCTAATATACTAAGAAAAACGAAATCTTTCAAAATATTTTTGAATACTATTGCACAACTATAGACTTCGATTCTAAAATAAACGAAGCCTATAGTTTTGCAAATAATTTCAAAAATGTTATTGATGTCATTTTTAAAAATATTTATACAATTTTATGGTTCAGTTCTTTAAATAATCGAAGTTTATTCATGTGCTAAGATTAAAATTTCACAAATTTTACATTTTCATCAAAGTTTTTTCATTTGTGTCGCTACATCGCTTCTCCATTACAAGAGCTACTCTCCTCCCTTTCTTATCGCCAAACATGAACCACGCTGCCTCTTTCACTACCGCTCCTCTACTCTCCTCCCTTCTCTTCCTCATTGCCAATGCGAATTGCGCTGTTGGGTCACCATTGCGAGTCTCCCTTTCCTTCCCATTTCAAAAGTGATGAGAGGTTTATTTTTTCACCTTGTATTTTTTTTTCTGTCATAATCATTTATTCCTAATTCAAGTATTTTTTTAATATCTTTTATTCAACAATGGGGTGGAAAGGGTAATGATGACTCTGTTTACCGGTGGGGAACACAATAATTCTACGATAAAAATGTTAAGGTGAGAATGAAAAAAAAATTGAAACAATAATTTAAAAAATATATAAGTAAACTTTATTTCAAAAACCAAAATATAAAATAAAAAGTAAACTTCGATTATGAACCGAAACCTAAAATCCTAGGATTTTTTTTTCACCTAAATATACTTCAGTTAAAGAATGAAACTAGAATTTCTAAAATAACTTATGCAAAGTACATATCTACTCTACATGCTTAATTCATCTATATATGTATGAATTTTGGCTAAGACTTTCTATTTCATTAAAATGCATAGTGATATATAAGATTGAATAAAAAGTAGAAGATAAAGGGATTTGAAAGTGATTTCTAATATGGCAAAATAAGTTTGTCTTTTAGGTGAAAGAAGCAAGAAGAGCTGAAGGGGATATTGATGAGAAAGTTGAGTTAATTTTAATGGCACTCTCGAGTTGATAAATGGAAAGAATAAATGAGAGTTTCGTAAGGATTTGGACATGGTATTGATGTTGTTGATTATTTTAGGTTTGTCTCATAATGACCACTTTTGTCGTGTTCATTGGCTTGTAGTTGTGCGTGTCCAAAGGCATCTCTGTAATTGTCCCACACCCGCAAAATAAGATACTCCCAGTCAATGACTTCTCTTAAAATATTAGCTTCACCTTTTTTCTTTCTATTATATTCATGGTGTAAACATTGGAAAATTAAACTTTCATCATTATTCTCATTCTTCCTATTATACATAAACAATATTACTTTATTATAATGGAATTATTAAACTAAAGTGTGGTACACGGTTTGAGAATTTTTTTTAATATTTTATGAAGAATTCAATATGCTTTAAAATTGTATTCTTAATCTCTTCTAAATTGAATTTAACAACTTTTCATTTCCTTAACAATTATTTTATTAGTTACTTAATCTATAGGAAATCCTTTTCAGTATATATATAATTTTGTCCTTCAAATGACTTTTTTTTAATTAATCATTTTTTTTCAAATTTAACTATTATTTAAAATTAAATAAATAAAAATTATTTATAAAATAAATAAAATTTATATACAATTAAATTAAACAAGTTATTTATATTTATTTTAATAATTATAATTTCATTAGATTTGTTATTATAAGTAAAATAAACACACATACATATAATCACATATGTTTTCACTAGTTGGAATATTAAGACTAAAATTTAGAGGACGGAAGGAATGAGAAAAGAAATTAATAAAATGGTGAGGAAAGAATTATAGTGACATTATGAATTAATGAAGTAGATATTAATGTGGTAAAACAAATTATAATTAATCAATATTACAAATCTTCAAGTTTAAATATTTTTAAATAAATTTAAAGTGTTTTATAAATTCTAACTAACTCTGCAGTATTGTTGAATTGATTAGAAATAGTTTATAAAAAGAATAAATGAATAAACATAAATAATGAAATAAATAATACAAATGTACTAATTGATTTTTTTTCATATTATTTATTAAAATCTAGAGTTGCTTAAAAATATTACTTTCTTTTAAATATATAATATAAAGATGATTTCTTTTTATGTAATATAGACAACGTGTTTCATTATCACTTTATATTTTAAGCTTTTTCATAAATATGCTTTTCGTTTTCCAATTATAAGGTATTGTGCTTTAATTTATTTTCCTCTTTCTATAAGTTTTTTTTCTTCTTGTATTAATTTCTTTATCCAATGTGTTCTTACTCATTTTAATTCATAAATAATGAATAGTATAAAATGTTTTCTATTCACATAGAAGAATTGACTTGATTTTTTATTAAATTTTGATTATGGAGAACATTATCAGTTAGAGTTCTAAGCCAAATTTGATTGATAATGCTAAATAATTCCTAATTAAATCTTCTTGGCAAAATAAAGTATTAGATTGTTTTGTTAGTATATATAACACAACATTACTAAAGAAAATAGAGGAAAAAACCATATTCTTCAAACACAAATATAAACATCAAATCAAGTACAGGAGCAAACTTTGGATAGGATGATCTTCTCTTTAGAAATATTCTAATATTGATAAAGTGATTATATAATAATATTGAATGATGAAAGTATATTTTTCTTCATTACTAATAAAATTTATAAATTTAATTTTTTATATTCCCCTAATTTTAAAATAAATATTCAATTTTTTTAATAAAATAACAATTACACTTCACCTTCATTTAAAAGCTTCTCACTTCTCTTTGTATATTTCTAATAAAATAATATTCACTTTCCTCATATTTTTGGTAAAGAAATATTTATCTATCTTATTTCGTTTGAAAACATGGATTGACTAAACATCTAATAAAACTAAAAATGAATGTTTTTAATATAAAATTAAATCATTTCTCTGAATTAAATTATTAATTTATATTAAACATATTTTTAATACAAATATAAATTTGAGTATGAGTGTTATGTATTAATAACATAACGTCTATTTTAAAATTAGGATAAATATGAATATTATTTAAAAGAATTCCAAAAAGAACGAGTACAATTAATTTTATAATTAAGCCATTCAGTTATATATATATATATATATATATATATATATATATATATATGTAATATCTTTTTTAAAAAATTTCTATTGTTAATTAAATTTGAACTAATATATTATTTTTCAAATAAACTAAGGATGTGAATCATATTTAATTAAAAGTATGAAAATAATAGATGTTGTTTTATTACAAATATAAGGAAGATAAATGTCTTTTAAAGAATAGAAAGAATATAATTATTATTTTATTAAAAATTGAACCAATGGGAGTGTTATTTAGTCTAACTTCAAATAATTAAATATAATGTCCCTAAATAAAATTTACTTGCTTTGAAATGAAACTTAAAAATGTGGTACATAACTTTTCAATACAAATCAATAATTAATAAAACTAATAAATACTTCATATAAAAAAATATGATTATAAAAGAAAAGTCTATGTATAAAGATCCTATAAATTACTTTAATATATTTTCTTGTAGGATTTTGGTAGGAAAACTTTTTAGTGTGATTTATCTAAATGCTTATATACATACATAAACATAAACTTCATTGGAAAGAATGGTATTGCAGAAACCGAAGAATAGCGCCTAATATACCAAGTTAGATGGACCAAAATTTGAAATGTTAAATGTGGATGAAGTTTATTCGTCCTTACTCAGTAAGAAAAACGACAATCCGATCTGATTCATGCTTCTTGTTCTTGAGTGGTTTTCTGGGAAACAACAACCTCTTTGAACACGAATCTGTGCTCGTGGAGGTTTCTTGCCTCATGTGCGGCTATAGTGGCAAGTGAGCATAATTTTTAAGGTTCCTGTTTTGTATGTTACCATAAATTTAAACAAAGAAGCCATTAAAAACCTGCAATAATGAATGTAAAGGAACCAATTGGTGTGTTTTTTTACTTCTTTCTATCAAATCACAAACAGTGAAACTTGAATCCAAGAGCTGTTAAGGTGTTGCATTGAACAGTTGGTTTGGATATTCTCAACTCATGTGTTCATCTCGAGGGACCATAGGGACCTGCCTACTACAACTACAGCCATTTACTGGAAAATGTGAATACTCTTATTGGAATCTTAAAACTTTAATCATTCTCTTGTATTAATTTCCTTTTTGTCACTTACTTATGTCTTTTGATATTCGAAGGAAAAGGAGAGACAGTTTCTCCTTCAATTGTTAATGTAAAGTGTAATAACTGTAGTTCATAGGTAAGAAATGAGTATTCTAATATCAATGTCTTTTTTTTGTTAATAATACTGTTAAAGATATGTAATATAAAATCATCTAAGTATCTTCATGTAAGATGTAATCTTTTCAAATGACCACCTATCAGTGCTCCTATGACTTGGTTGGTAGTAAGTTGGAGTTTGATGTTGAGTGAAGCATCATTGTCTTGGAAGATACAAGCGTAGTTTAATTGGTTTTTGAAATACTTTTTCTGATTTTTAAAGTTCATATTTTTTTTTCGTTGATAAATTAATCCTTTGGTAGTTTATGCTGTCACATTTTCTCACCCCTACTTAGTATATTTTCCCATTTAAAAATAAAATAATTAAAATGACCATTTAGGTCCTTAAAAAGTATAGCTCTAGTTTTTGGTTCATGAAATAATTTTTTCAAGCAAGTGAGTTCATACATTAATTTAATGAACTATGAAAACATTGCATTTTATCTAATGTTAAAGGATACAAATGAAAATAAGGTTCTAAACAATATAGTAAAAGAGAAAAATGTTGGCATCCAATCCGAAAATAATGTCATGTTGGTCTTCTTGGAGCCGGGTATAAGATTTGATGAATTCAACTTTCCTTGGAGTTAAGTAATAAGGGTCAACTCTTCTTAAAGATCCTTGGAGTAAACAAATATAAAATTCTCTTTGAAATTCTTCTACCCTCTCTTTTTATTGTTGTTTTGCGAATCAAACTTGTTATTGTAAAGTTCTTGTTTTCTGAATTATTTTTTTTCAAAACAACTTAATTCTAAAATTAAATAGACTAATATGATCGTATTCTAAATTTAAAAGAAAATATAATATTTTAATTCACCCTCTTTCAACATCTTTATTCTAGCTTGTCAAAGAATGCTAGAAAGACAATTCTACATGTTTACTTGAAGTTGTTGCAAATGTCCAACAAACCATTGAATGAAACTATAGAAGAATTAATTGAACATCAACTAGCTAAGATTCAAGTTACCGAACCTGCACCAAGCTCCCAAACTATTGAGAGACATGATCTCAATCTAGGTCTAATATAGTTATTGTCCAACTTTAAAACTAATATAATTTATTTCATTTTTCTTTTGGAACATATATGAAACTTGTCCTATCTGAATTGTTTTTTTTTATTGTAGTTTGATATTTTGTATTTATTTACTTTATTTTGGATGTAAAAGGACCTATGGTTGTTTTCCAATGTTTATTTTGGTTTAAATATGAACTTTAGTCATATTTTGATAAAAAGAATGTCCCAAAAATCAGATACCATTTATTATGTTTTTCATACTCTTCCTAATAATTCATAATTATATTGTAATTGATACTTTGAGTGCACCATTCAATTTAATTAAATTTATGTGTAATTTATATTCTTCTACAAAGTTTTTACATATTACTTAACAAGTAAAATCACATTTATATTATATTATATGTAAAACAACAAAAATAGTTACAAGCAACACTAATATTGTGTGAGCAATAATTCAACATGTTGGACAATATTTAGGGTTTTCATTGTCTATCCTATAATGAAGTTATTAAAGAGTGACAAAAATAATCGTGTAAATGATAACTATAAACAAAATTACATCACATTGATACATTTATTTATGAATATGATGGTGTTACTCAATGTGATGTAAAGCTTTATTTATTGATGAGGATTTGAGTATATATAATGATTTTTAAGAAAAAATTTGTGAGATTATACAATAGAGGAACCAAGTGCAATAGTAGAACCAAGAAATTGAAAAACATCTACTACTACAAGTGACTTGGTTAATGAAGTAACAAAGCCAACTACTTCATGTAGATATTTTTGTTCAACAAACAATTTAGGGACCTGAGTATCACTTGACAAAGCTTACACATGTGTATAAAGATCTATATTCATGTGTAGCAAATAATATCAATCAACTTATATGAATGTCATTATTACTTATCTTTATGCTTTATATGAAATGAGAAATTTGAATTAATGATTATATTAAGAGAAGGGGTTCAAGACAAACACATTATCATAATAATTGAATTTAAACAAGCAATGAAAGAAAATAAAATAGAAATGATTGTCAAAATTTACAAACAAGAAAATACATGCAATGGATAATATGAAATAAAAGAAAAAGGTGGAGAAGATGACAATAGAAGTTTGAATCAGAAATTAAGATTCAAGACAAATATAGGAACATGTAGAATGTATTAAAACAACATCATGAAAAACAAATCAAATTAATGCAAGAGAGGTAGGAATATAAAATGTAATAGAATCGAATGAAAAAGACAAGAACAAGTAAAAAAAAAGAAAGAAAATGGTGACTTATAATGATATAAGAAGATGAACGCCATTTAAAGATGGAGATTATGCTTTCATCTTCATGATAAGTTCTAAGTAGAATCATTACTTAACTACTAAGAAGATAAGATTCAAAATCTCTTAAGTACTCCCAAAAGTGTTCTAAGTTCATATACTTTAAAAAATGTCTAACAAGCGATAAAGATGAACATTTATAACATGAGCCCTTCAAAATTCCTATGTTAAAACCTACTAAAATGTTTGAAATGAAATGTAAAATGATATAGAGTCATCATAACTTTGGTTGAAAATTAGAAGAAAAGGGAGAGAAAATTCAAATTTCAAAACTTTTTAGATTTAATCAACGGTTAAGATCAATACCATGTTTTCATGTTTGTGTGACACTCTCCATGTTTGTTTCACAGTAATCTTACCTTGTTTTCCTTGCCTCTTTGTAGCACACGTTTTCCCTACATTCTCTTTGAACCCATTATTCTCTATTTGTAGTCCTTCTCTTGGCCATACATTCTAATCACATTTGGGCTTCGGAAAACCCATCTAAAACTTATTTTGAACATTACTAATTTCACCTAAAAACAATAATTTTAGTTCATAAAAATTATAATACAATTTCTAAGTGAGAGAAAACACAATGAAAATATCTGATAAAATTATAATCAAATTGAATTTTATTCTAGAAATAAAACTAATTTATTATATTGACGAATACAGATCTTTTTCATCCTTTCACTCATCACAACAAATATTTTTAAGAACACAAATAATAACTTCATATGTTTTATTTTGTGGCGCTTTTAACTTAGATGACAAAACATTTCAATTAGAAGTGACAAAAAGATGTTAATATGACATTTAATTAAGGAGGTGAATATAACATAACAAAGTTATTAACAAAAGAACTAAATTATCAACAAAAGAAAGCTTTTTGAGAACAAAGCATTATTGAAATTCTTTCGAAGACCAATAAAATAGAGTTAATATCTTGCAAGGACCAAATAATACTTAACTTGTTTGGTACTTCATATAACATCTGTTTTTGAAACCAAACCCTCAAAGACTTTAGAAAAAGCAAATTATTTGTCTCAACGTTATGAGCATCAATCTTGCTTACATGTGCATCCACACAGTTTTATATATATAAAAAAAAATATCTCGGCATGAGAGGACACGTCAGAATTGTTATATAAAATCATTCTAGTGTTTTCACTTATGAGGACATCTAACATGACATAGGAGACAACTTTTTATTCACATTGCCTTAAATTACTTTGCTTATGTTGTAATAAGATAAATCTATTCATTTTGGATATGCTATTCTAAGCTTGTTAGCTCATTGCCTTTTTATGTAAGTTTGATCCTTAGCAGAGTCTTTGGTTCTTCAAGACATTGATTTTAGTTTCTTGCGTGATTTTGTCAGTTTTCATTTTTTTTTATAATAGTTATGAATTTCTTATTTGATTTTAGGTTTGATTTATTTTCATGCTTTTGTACATGTTTTTCTTTTATAATCATATCATGACAAATGATAGATAAATTTTGAAATGTGAGTTTAATGTTTATTTGAAATGTCAAAATTCAGACTGACAAATTAAATAAAAAAAGGTCTTTGTGTTCTTCATCATGATATCAAGTTTTAATATCCTGAAAAATTTATCAAAAGAGCAAAAGGCACAGTTTCATGGGTAAGAGAAACATTGAACTTCACAGAAAACACAGCCACTGAAACAGGTAACCAAGGATAGTGCACATGCCGAATAGAATTTTAAGAACGAAATCAAGGGTACTGTCTGAAAAGTGACGTGTTATAAGGTTATGAATCGAAGGTTGTCAAAAGCAGCATAGTCTTTGTCCCTTGTACTCTACTAGTTTTCACAAATGATGCTTTTTTACAAGCCTTCAGTTTCAGTGGGGTGAATCAAACAACTGCCAAGTCCATATACACTTGAGACTTGCACCACCACATTTTTACATCACGATCACATCGGACAGAAAGAAGAAAAACCCGACAGCAACGAGGTCGATGATGGCATGTGCATCCAAGTCACAACTTCACAACATGTTCTTTCACAATTTGAAGGAGTTACCGCACTATGTTGAGTTAACACATGAGCATTTTACAGAAGTGTCATGGTGATGTCAATAACCAAAGTGGATGGCTATCTCTTGAGTAGCACGTGACAGAAGATTGACCGAAGGAGGCATGTGCATGGTAGAGGATCTTTTATAGCAGTTAGGTGACATAGTTTGGCATTCTGACACATCTGCTACCATAATTGAAGGTTGTTCAAGTTCAGTATTCTGCTCTTGCTTCTCATCATCAAGCTTTCTCTCCTCTTCCATGACTCTCAAAAACGCCTCAAGTGCATTACACATCCAGTCATATCTGCTGAGTCTGAATGCCTCTTTTATGTTTAACTAGGAACACAAAATATGAACTTTTATTCAGTATTCATGCTTCATGTGATGTCAAAAAATACAAATAGTTGCAATGTGTTTGTGAAGGTTTATTAATTGCAGCACTTTTAACGATTTGAAACTTTAATTATGAACTTCTCCTAAGGGTGTATAATTCTTTAAGAACTTATCGTAAGGCTTACCCATTGGCGAGAACGATTTTTCTGCTCTGGCCAATGCTCAAGTTCTTCAGTCACCTCCAAGGCAAACATGTATCCTCTGCAGCCTCCTTCAATGCTACACAAGTCTTGACTGCTTTTGCTTCTGAACTCCCATATTCCTAATGGAATTTCCTGAAAATGAATGCAAGAATCAGCATGATCTCATCATTATCCTAATTGTTACATGGAAGAATCATTACCACGTTCAATCAGTTATTTTTCAGTAAGCAAAAGAAAATGAAGTACACGTAATGGACCATTAACTTGATTTTCAACCAGTTATGTTTGCAGTCAATGCTTCATGATATGGAAGCAAGTTTCATAGATGGCTTGTGATGCTTATGTAGAACAGTAGAAGTATAATCTTTATCCTATATTTTTTAAACTGCAAGAAGAGTGATTCAGGGGAACTTAGATTATTCCATTACTAGTTTGGGCCATAACCGGGTGACTATAATGAAACTACCAGAGATGAGTATTTCAACAAGTCCAGGACCAAAATTTACTCCAGCTAGACAATATGAAATGGTAAATCTTTTATCCATCATGCTGAAGCAAATTTATATACATGGAATCAATCACAGTATAAGTGAAGAGTTTCCATGCAAGCAAAACAAATAAATGTTTGTTTTGAGAATATCTGAAAACTAACAGCTTTGCATCATTGTTTGAGCTTAAAGGGAGGTGTGATATCTCATATCTTCCGTAGATGGTTAAGTTTTCTTTAAGATATAGAAAACTTACAAAATGGAAGCTGAAAGCAATGAGAAATTTATGGCATAGCTAAAATTTTTTGGATGATATCACCACAATCATCATTTCTACACAGATTATTGAATACCATCGATTCTTCCCTTTGTTATATCATTCTGATTGGTATTTTTAAACATTCCTCGATGAAGATGGATTATAATAAATACTTCAACAACGAAGAGGGAATAATTGAACCTACTCTTAGTATTCCTTTAACTCCTGCTTCTTCTAAAGCTTCGCGGCAAGCAGCTTCTGTGACAGTCTCATCATCCTCCCATCCACCCTAGCAAGAGAAGAAATACAAATTTTCAATATAAAGGGTTTCATGTTAATAAAGTTCATTAATCATTGGTGCAAACAATATGAAGTACCTTTGGGAATACAAGGTCATCACGTTTTGGTGAAGAAATCATTAGTACTTCCATTATCTCAGTTTCTCCCATTAGATCTGTGTTGTCCTTTCTCCATCTATAGGGAATACATCTATCAAAATGCAAAAGAAAAATTGATTAAAATCACATTGGTGATAAGATTCTGTTGTAACTACTAATTCTCATTAGATGCTAGTCCTTAAAACTCTATTCGTAATCTATATCTGTAGCAACAATGGTTACTGTTCAAAATAAACTCTGAATATTTATCTCAGTTCGATATTACCAACATCCAGAAATCCAAAATTAAGATTAACAAAGGTTGGTGGCACTTCTAGGTTCTTACTGTTCTGCTGTCACAAATCACTCTGGGTTTATTACCCTTTTAGTAAAATTTCCTTTTGGGTAGAAATCTGTAGTATCAACAGGTGATCTTTGATTTTGAAAATAGGTTCTTCTTCTGGGGCATATATAATTATGGTGTTAAAGAAAAACTGTAGTGGGTTTCATGTTTTTTTATTCAGTTTTGCAATACCAAATTTTATAGAATCCATGAGATATGTTGAGATAAAAAGAAAAGTAAAAGTAAAATGTTAAATTGTCTAAGTGGGACATTAAATTATTTCTTTTACCAAATCCCACCGATTCATTGTTTTTGTTTTGTGTAGCCAAAAGGTTTAAAAATTTGAAGAGTGTCTTTCCCTAGTTTAATCCATTTTTGTGTTTACTTTATGTCCACTTGGATACATTGATTGCTTGAAACGAGGATCAATGATTCCAGCCTGATAAAAAGGAATAGATCCGAAATTTCCCTGCAACTACTAATAGCAGGCTGAATCCAACCTTCAACCAGAAACATGTTTCCCATGACTTGCATGGAAGGTTTTATTAATTTTATAAACACCACCACTACCCCAGTTAACTACTCTGCATGAGCCACAGTGTTGTTACCGATAACTCTCGAGATTGTCTTCTTATTATATTGAGATAAAAGCCAAAATAGATCACGCAATTTGAAGCATTTTATTATATAGACATTAAGTCAATGTCATGGCCCACTATTTTGATATATGATTGCAATGAACACATCCGCATGAAAATAATAAAATAGTTTAACATCAAACAGAGAAGACAATTATGTATCAACAGTTTTGAGATGCCCCTCTTCTCTATTCCATAAGCAAAAATCATTTAGATTTCTACTACTGAACACGCCTTTATTTACTAGACAAGAACAGAGAAGAAAGGAAGGAAAAGGTAAATCACAAAGAAGATAGATTTTTACCATCAAATACACAGATGCAGAATTGGAACCATATTTTGAGTAAGTACTATAAAATGCATGGCTATAACAAAAAGGAGCGATACAAGTCAAAAGGGGTGATAAGGAACAAAAGGGAAAAAGATGAGATTTTGAAGGTTATTAGATATACCATGTTAGATTTGATCTGTAAAGGTTTTTAACAAACATCTAAACCACTTCCAAGTAATTGAGGTAAGCATGTGGAACTTTTCAACAATTACTTGATGCATTTTTTCTCTGATATGCATATGGTTGTAAAGAAGAGTGATAATATCCTTCAAGGATCTGAAGGACTCAAGAAGATTTTCTCCATACAAACGTGTTAGAAAACAAGGGGTAAGTTTTAAATACACGTTAGGTACCCTCAGGAAATGACAATTGATTTTGAGATGAAATCTAAGAACAGTAAAGAAGCCATGGCGTGAAAATGGAAAAACTTACCCAGAGACAAGGCGCAAATTGTCTTCATAACGCTGTCTTTGTCGCCCTGTTCGTGCTGGCACAGACGACATAGGTTCTAGCAAAAGACAAAAAGCAGTGGAAACAGACAAAGGAAAACAGGGGGAATCAAAACCAAGGTTGTGACTTTAGAATATGGGGGTGGTTGAAATGGAACAGATGAAACAAAAAGCGTGGAAACGTTAACGGGTGAGGCTCAACCCTGAACACAAAGAATCTCTTGCATGAGAGAGGCTTAATAGGCGAGGTGCTGTGTTTAGGTTGAACAATTGTTTAGATGAAGGTTCAGGTGTTAAAGTTTCAAGAACCCTTTCATGATAATGGTTTTGTTTGTTTTCATACAAGGTTACTACAAATAGCCGAACCAAACCATAAATGGTAGCAACCCTTTATCCCTTTTGCAAAGATGGAAATCTAGAAGAAAATATGCTTGTTTTAGCAGAATGGCTTCCACGGAAAATAGGGAAAGAGAGTGATAGAGCTTTCACGGGGTGCAGCAATGGCATCCTTTTATATAGCAACCATCTCTTCACCTTCGTATTCAATACATTGTTTTTCTATTTTAAAAAAATAAATTGGTCATTGTGTTTAACTATTCTTTATTCTGATTCTGCTAACAACAATTCTTTCTTAATTTAATTATAAAAAACACTTACCTGATTGGTAAGTTTAACCAATACAATGTAACATGACTGACAAATTACCAACTCCTTCTAAGCATTGGATCATAACAATTAGTATTCACTTTTAAAAATTATGCTTCTTTTAAAAAATATTTAAACAATGTCTAATTTGAATTTCTTCAGCATTAGATTCATCAATACTCTAAAAGGTTTTATGCTTGCTTTTACGATGAAGTGACATGATGCTTAATGAATGGTTTTTAATTTATTTTCAAGATATAAACAATACACCCATATGGGAAAACATACACACACACAGATATATATATATATATATATATATATTCCCATATTAATTTTTTTTATTCTTTTTTTAAAATTAAAATAATTACTTTATCATTTTTATTTGTTTAGTGAATTTTTTTAAATGCGAAGAAGTTATTTTATTTTGAACAATTTTGAAAAGAAAATTAAGTAAAGGTTTTTACCCATTAACTAATATGTATTTGTTTTTAATAAAATAAAAGTGATAGAATGGGAGACACACCCGTAGAAGTCAACCTTGGGGGATTATTGAAAGATTCCAAGTACAAGCAATGAGTCAATTCCAACACTCAACTAGTCCATATGTGGCTATAGCACGTAATGTTTAACAACTAAATGTTAAAAACCCAAAAGTTATGGAGACAATTGGTTTAGTATTTGAGCCCTTTAACACAGTGTCTACTGTAGTAAACTAAACTACTATAAATGTCTCATAACTCTTTGTGTACGTGTCTATGTACTATATATATTCATCTCTTCATTCAATAATACTTTACTTTTTTGTTGCTGTTTACTATTCTCTGTGTTCACTCTCTCTCTCTCTGCATAACTTCCTCACACCTGTTGCACCTCTGCATAACCCGCTACTATCTAACAGTGGTATCAGAGCAAGGTTACGAAACCTGGTGGCTAAGCCCAAGTCGATTAAGAAGAAATGGCTGGCGTGATACACAGTAATCTTCCGGTGTTTGACGGAAAGGGATTTGACGACTGGTGTGTTAAAATGGATGCCATTCTTGGTTTTCAAGAAGTAGACGAGGTAGTCAAGAAGGGTTTTAAAGAGCCATTGAAGGGAGACTCTGAAGAGACAAAGCGATAGTGTAAGGAGAACAAGAAATTAGAATGCAAGGCCCGAATGCTGTTGCACCAATGTGTGTCAGCCACCATCTTCCAGAAGGTATCGAAGGCAGGCACGACGAAGGAGATCTGGGACATTCTTCAAGAAGGCTACGTCAACATAGACAAAGTCAAGAAGATCAAGCTACAATCGCTTCAAAGACAATACGAACTTTTAGGCATGGGAGAGCAAGAATCGGTTGTTGAGTATATAGGCAGGAATACAAGTGGTAGTGAGCGCCATGAGAGCGTGTGACAAAATCATGGAGAAAATCCTCAGAACGTCAACTTCGCAGTACGACCATATAGTTGTGGCCATAGAAGAATGTAAAGATCTTGAGAATATGAGAGTCGAAGAACTGCAGAACTCTCTAGAGGCGCATGAACAGAGACAGATCGAAAGAAGAAATGCTGAAAAAGAGGTAAGTCAGAATTCAAATCAAGCCCTATACACCAGAAGTAATTACAAACCTAGAGGACGAGGAACTAGAAGAGGTAGAGGCCGATCACGGGGAGGTCGAACTGGAGGCAGAAATACAATTGTTCAAAATCACAGTGTTGAAGAAGTTGGTAGCGAGCACAAAGATGGAAACAGAGGAGGTGGAAGACAGTCAAGAGGCAGAGGCAGGAAAGGTTTTAACAAAAAGAATGTTCAGTGTTACACATGCAATAAGTTTGGGCATTATTCTACGGAGTGGTGGCACAATGAAGAGGCAAAGAAAAACAAGAATGATGAGGCAACAAATCTTGCTCAAGACTCATGTGACTCAGAGTCTGATCTTGTATTGTTGATGATTATTACTAAACAGGTGCTGATAGATGATGAAACCAAATGGATGCTGACAGATGATGAAACCGAACAGGTACTGACAGACGAAGAAACTAAACGATCGTTGCTATTGAATGAATCGAGCATTTTCAAAGACCGAGCGGGTGTTGAAGAAGACCGAACGGGTGTTGACAATCAGATGTCGTCTTCAGACCAAGCGAATGTTAAAGAAATCGGATGGCTACTTTCGTTCAACCAAACGGGAGCTAATGGAGAAACCGGACGGTTATTGAACCGAACAAATATTAATGAAGAAACCGAACGGTTGTTTAACCGAATGGTCATAAATAAAGAAACTGGACGAGAGTCACACATGTGTGAACGAGCGTTGCACACGTGTCAAGAACTGGAACACGTGTTGATGTCTGTCGATGCGAGCCATGCAGAAGACGATAACTACTGGTATTTAGATACAGGATGCTCTAACCACATGATAGGTAAGAGGGAATGGCTGATAGACATGGATACAAGTGTCAGAAGTAGCGCGAGATTTGCCGACAACAGCTTGATCATGGCTGAAGGAGCTGGAAAAATCCTAATCACACGCAAGGATGGCCGATCGGCTTAAATGAACAACGTGTTGTATGTTCCAAATATGAAGAGCAATTTACTGAGTCTAGGACAGCTCCTAGAGAAAGGATACACGATGACCATGCATCAAAAGCATATAGAGGTGTTTGATGGAAGAAAACGACTCGTACTTAAAGCACCGCTGGCCAGAAATAGAACCTTCAAGGTGAACCTCAGTGCCACAGCTGTTCAGTGTTTATCTGCTGTTAATACCGAGGAAGAAGTATGGTTATGGCACTATCGTTATGGACATCTAAACTTCAGAAGCTTGGGACAATTGAAGGATAAAGAGTTGATGAAAGGTGTTCCTGAGATTCTTCCACCGAAGAAGGTTTGTGAAGGATGTGTTGTTGGGAAGCAGACCAGGAAACAGTTCAAGAAGTCAACAACAAGAGAGCAAAGCAAACTCTTGAAGTGGTTTATTTTGACGTGTGCGGACCTTTCGAACAAGAATCAATCGGAGGTAATAAATACTTTCTTCTCTTTGTTGGTGAATGGACCAGAAAGATCTGGATTTATTTGATTAAGGAAAAGAAGGATATTTACTTGTATTTGTCAAATTCTGTGCCATGGTGGAGAGACAATATGGTCTACATATCAAGACTCTTAGAACTGATGGTGGAGGAGAATTCAACTCTCACAAAATGAATAGGTTTTGTAGTGATAATGGTATAGTGCATGAGGTGATAGCTCCATATACTCCTCAACACAATGGTCTGACCGAACGGAGGAACAGGACACTGCTTGACATGACCAGATGCATGATAAAAGGCAAGAGATTACCACACTACCTTTGGGGGGAAGTTGTATCAACAACAGCGTATCTACTAAACATAAGTCCTACGAGAGCTTTATCAAATTGCACACCAGAAGAAGCCTGGTCAGGTATTAAGCCATCTGTAAATCACTTGAGAATTTTTGGTTCAGTATGTTACACGCACATTCCAGATGCAAGAAGGAAGAATTGGATGACAAAAGCGAAACTTACGCGTACAGACTATACAGCCTTGAGAACAAACAAATTGTGAAAAGTAGTTATGTGATTATAGACGAGGGAGCCACATTCCAATGGACAAAGACTGAGACAGATCAAAAATTTGAAGATAAGACAAACAAGAAGTTTGCAATCGTTCCAAGCTGGCTGGAAGATAGCACTTTTGGTGGTGTTGAACAGGCTGAGAAACGTGATGAGGTCAATAGCAGAAGATCACAGAGGATGAGATTTCCTTCTTCAAGGCTAGCTGATTATGAAGTATTTGCTGATAGTGACAATGCAGATCTTGGTGATCAAGCACATCTCGCATTCCTAGCTGATGCAGAAGCTATTCCCTGGAAACAAGCGCTTGATATAAAGGAGTGGAGAAAAGCCATGATTGAAGAGCTAAATGCCATTGAAAGAAACATAACTTGGGAAATGGTATACTTACCTGAACATAAACAGGCTATTGAAGTAAAGTGGGTCTTCAAGACCAAGTATAAACCGAACGGTGAAGTTGCAAAGTTCAAAGCGAGACTCGTAGCAAAGGGATTTTTGCAGAAACCAAGAGTGGATTTCACAGACGTGTTTGCACTAGTCGCAAGGCTTGAGACTATGAGGTTAGTGATAGCAGTAGCTTGTCGTAAGAATTGGAAAATATGTCAGTTGAATGTAAAATCAGCCTTCTTAAACGGTCTACTGAAGGAGGAGGTTTATGTAAGACAACCACCTGGATTTGAGAAGAAGGGTGAAGAACATAAGGTCTATAGATTGAATAAAGCCTTGTATGGGTTGAGGCAAGCACCACGAGCCTAGAATAATCATATCAACACATTGCTTCTGAAATTGGGTTTTCTGAAAAGTTCTGTGGAGTCCGGAGTGTATATAAAGTCTGCAGCACTGCAGAATACTTTGTTGGTCTGCTTATACGTTGATTATCTTCTTGTACTGGAGACTCTGAATCGGCAATCGAAGGATTTAAGTAAAGAATGAGAGAAGAGTATGATATGACTGACTTAGGAAGACTGAATTATTTTCTCAGATTGGAGTTTGTTGAAACAGCAAGCAGAGTCCTCTTGCATCAAAAGAGGTATATCAGTAAAGTGCTGAAACGTTTTAATATGGCAGATTGCAATAGTACAATAGTTCCTGTCATTGCTAATATGAAATTGACAGAGCAACGAGATGAGAAAAAGGTGGATGTTTCATTGTATAAACAAATTATAGGATCCTTGAGATACATCTGCAATAGTAGACCAGACATAAGCTACGGGGTTGGATTATTGAGCAGATTCATGAATGAACCTAAACAATCTCATATGTCAGTAGCGAAACATGTTTTAAGATACTTAAAAGGAACAATTCACTATGGTCTCTTGTTCCCAAAGATGACGAGCAACATGGGGAGCACATTGGAAATTTGGAGCGACTCTGACTGGAGCGGAGATCAGGTCAATAGAAGGAGCACTTTCGGGTACTTCATTAAATATGCAGGAGCACCTATCTCCTGGTGTTCTAAAAAACAAGGCGTGGTGGCACTTTCCTCGTGTGAAGCAGAGTATATAGCCTCTGCGGAAATGGCATGTCAATGCGTGTGGTTGGAGGCACTTCTTGGAGACTTAAAGCTGGAATGCAGAAGACCCATACAGATGATGGTTGATAACAAATCTGCGATCAGCCTGTCAAAGAATACGATGTTTCACGGAAGGAGCAAGCATATTGGTACAAAGTTCCACTTCTTGAGGGATTTGGTGAACCAAGGGAGGATTGAGTTACTGCATTGTTCTATTGAAGTTCAGATTGCAAATATCTTCACAAAAGCTCTTAGACAAAGTATATTTGAAAAACTTAGAGATATGTTGAATGTAAAATGCTATAGTAGTTTGGTTTAAGGGGGGTATATTGTAGTAAACTAAACTACTATAACCGTCTCATAACTGTTTGTGTACGTGCCTATGCACTACATATATTCATCTCTTCATTCAATAATACTTTACTTTTCTGTTGCTGTTTACTACTCTCTGTGTTCACTCTCTTTTTCTCTCTCTCTGCATAACTCCCTCACACCTGTTGCACCTCTGCATAACCCGATGCTACCTAACAATGTCGAGGTTTGATCTTCGAGTAACATAGTATTAAGGTTTGATCTTCCAATTAAACATTAAGTGAACACTAGAATAGACGATCCCCTCACTTAAAAGTAGGCTAAATTTGTTCTAGTTACAAGGAAACTAAAATAAAGGTGTTTGCATTGAAGTTGATAATAATGATTATATATTATTATTTTTGAAGAAAAAATGTAAGTTTCGTTTAAAATAACAAAAAAAGTTTTGAATGGAGTTGAATGGAACTCTTAATTTTTTTTTCTCGAAAAATAGACGAGTAATTGGTTTTATTGTAGACTTTATGAGTAAAAAAGTGTTTTAGAAAAAAGTTTTGTAAAAACAAGTGAACATATAAGAAGAAATTATAAATGCATAATAGAAGGTTTAGTGAGATATATCTATTAGAAAAATTCACTTAATTTAAGATGGGTGAATTTAAATTATAAATTGTTTTCTCCTTTTTTAAAAGATTAAAACAAATTACAAATATTTTGTGAATCAACCCACTTAAAATATTGAAAAGTTTAATTAATATTTTTATATTTAATAACTTAACAATTTGATTTGAGACCTCTTAATTTCATGGAAAGTTAAGAATACCTGGAGAAGTTGATACTCATGTAATTTGGAGAGGTTGATACTCATGTGGCTTGCAGAGGCTGAGACTTGTATAACCTAGGGAGATCATACTTATTATAATAAAGTGTTTTGATTAATGGAACTTCTTAAGTAGTGTGCTTGAAATGAACTAGACGTAGTCCAAGAGTTAGGGATGAAGCAGTATAAAGATTTGTTTTATGCTTGATCTATTTATTGTTTTATTTCATCTTTTGATATATGCGAAAAAAGTCTAGGTTTTATTCACCCTGTTCTAGAATCACATTACACCAACAAGTGGTATCAGATTCTACTTCTAGGGTAATTCTTTAACTAGGAAGAAAAGATTTATCTAAGCGACTGAATGGTAGGAGATGATTAAGTAACAAATCACTTACATTTGTTCAAAGGAGAAAAATATGGCTTATGGAAACTCAAATTGCTAGTCTATCTTTAAGAAATGAATATGTATCTATTGGATATCATTGAAAAAGGTATTCCTTCATTACTTGACAAGGTAGACATGCTACCATGCAATGAGTTGGACAATAAACAAAGGTAGGTATATCAATTAAATGTTAAACTGAAACATAATCTATTATGTACACTATCCAAATAAATAATATCAAAAGTACATGCAATGTCATTAGCCAAAGAAATGGGGAACAATTTAGCCTTAGCTCATGAGGTCTGAAATGAGGAAAGATGAAATAAACTGAGTTTGTTAAGAGATCAATATGAAATATTTACAATGGAAGAAAATGAGTTTGTTCAATCTATGATTGTTAGACTACAAACATTGTTAAATAATATAAGTTCCCTTGGTACCGTTTATTGCAATTATGATGTTAATGATAAAGTCTTATGCACTCTATCTTCAAAATGGAAAGCATAAGACACTATTTTAAGTGCTTTAAAAGATTTGGAGAAGATTTTCCTAGAACTAGTGCACATCCTCATTGTACACGAACAAGTATTACAAGGAGACTCTAAAAAACTAAAAGCATGAACCTTGCTTTAAAGACAAATCATAGAAGCAAGAAGAGTAACTCAACTTGAGCACCTGAAGCAATGTATGATGAATCAAATGAGTCTGATTTTAAAGGATGATGAGGATTTGTTTCTTTTTGACTAGAAAGCTTAAAAGAAACATAAGAAAATTAGGTTATGGTAAAAGTAGAAGATTTAGAGGCAATTATAAAGAGAAAATTGTTTTTATCAAAGCAAAAATCCTAAATGCTACAAACCAAAATTGCTTAGCTAAATAAAGACAGAAAAAAATACAAAAAAAAAATCTCATGACAACTTGTGAAGATTTGGACTCGTTTGACTCCAAAAGTTGAAAAAGCTCACATTGGACTTATGGCAGATGCTTGCAACTCATTAAACGACTATAATAAGTAAGAGGTAGATTTTTCTGATCCTGACTTAGTTAATTAAACAAGCTTATTTTAAAGTAATCTCTAATAATGGTAGACTAATAAAAATGTGTAAGTCCCTAAAAAGAAATTTTAATGACAACTGTAAAGAGTTAGAAAGCATAACCACTTTGTCTAATGAAACGTTCAGTGAGAATGTAAAGTTGAAAAAGGAAAATAATACTTTAAGTAAAACAAAAAATAAATCTAGAAAAAAAACTAGAGGAACAAAACATAAAAAATAATGAGCTTAAAAAAGAATATTTGTTAAAGAGAGCCTTGGTAAAAGGCCCATAGATATTAGAAAATAACGAGGAAACAACAAAAATTAGAAGCTGAAAATAAAGCTCTAAATAAGATTCTAGCCCAAACTAACATAAATAAAAAATACTTAGATATTTTAATAATAAAGTCTACAAATTCTTATGATAAAAGTGAGATAGGATGCGAAAAGAAAAATAATCTAAATCCTAACACACAAATATGTAAGATATGACCTAGTTATTATTGGACCTAGTTATTATTGATAATTATACCAGTTAAATGATAAGTGCCCGATATGTAAGATTTGAGAAAAATAGAAAAATAAATTTAGTTTTGTGTGATTATGTTTTGGGGAATAAGTAAATTGACTGATAGTTTTATTTATTGTTGCGATTAATGATATACAAATTTAATATATTTGTTTTACATAAATGAGTTTAATTATTTTAATTATATAAATCCACATTTATATGCAATGATAATATATAAATAAATAATTGTTGTCAAGGTTGTTGGAATGTTTAGATATTATTGTTAAATAATAAATAATAATATATATTATTTATGAATTTATTATAATTAATTAGAACAAAGATAATTTTATTTGATTATATTATGAAAATAATTAGATTTTATAAAGATTCAGAAAATAAACCGATTAGAGATAGGTATGCCTCCTATTTATATTATGTTAGCATAGAAACCCTAGCCATGAAGAAAAAGGACACAATTTTTGAGGGTGAGAGTGAAAGTTTGATCGAGTGAAGATTTCTAAGAGCTTAAAGGTGTTATTGAAGGGCATTGTAGGGCATTGTTTATTCTAGGAAAAACTCTTAGCGGGAAAACCATGTAGGGGGAGCTTACATTATTGACTTATGTTATTCTTGGTTTTATATTCCTAATTTGTTTTCATGTGTGAATTGTGTATATGTATGTTGTCGTTTGGATGTATGCGTGTGAAGATATGACAGGTTGGTGTGGGATCGTCTCGCCGTACCTAGTAAATCATTTTTGGTCATGTGATGCAGGAAAGGGGTTATCTTCGGTCTGTGATGCAGGAAGAGGATTGTTCGAGTATTGATGTCTCTTTTGGCCGTGTGATGCGAGAAAAAGATTCTCTTTGACCGTGGATGTGAAAAGAGGATAAGTTTGGTGATGAATGGTAGGATGACTGGAACTGGATGGTTCTAATGAATAAGGGGTATGCTAGGGTACGAGGGATAGATCACTAGTTTGTGATGATTATGGCTAATTGTATTCAAATTGTTGGTGTGTTGTGCTTATTTTTGTGATGAATGTGTAGCATATGTGTTTATATTATTCTGCTTATGATTGATTCTCAGTTAGCTCACCCCTATGTTTGTGATTGTAGTTACCATCTGCAATTATCGTTTATTATGGGAGTAGATGATCATGTAGATAATTCGAATGTGGTATAGCGCGACGAGCGAATTGAGAGAGTTAGGGAAATTTACGGGTTTATTTGAAATAAACTATTTTTTGAGAATTTTATTTTGTAATCAATTGGAATTATGGTTTATTTTTGGTTGATTGTAAAGACTTATGAAATTTGGATTTTTGCAATGATATTATGTTTTAAAATTTTAATTTTTACTCATAATTATGACATCCCAAAAATTAGGGTGTTACACAATATGTGTTAGGTTTAATGTTAATTTAGCACTTATATTGATTTGATTATGTTAAATTTCTATATTAATCACCTTTTGAGTTAGTTCTTAACAAGACTCGATGAAATGATCCTAAAAACAAAGAAAAATGAAGGATATGTCGTAAACCGCCCTCCTCTATTCAAGGAGTAAAAGTTTGATTATTGGAAATAAAGAATGATAACATTCTTTGAATCCTGCCACGTCGATATGTGGGATGTGGTTGAGAATGGTCACTATATGCCCCTTGATGAAAAGGGGAAGCCTTTGGTCAGAAGTAAATGGTCAGACAAGCAGCAACAAAGGTATCTTCAAAATTCTAAAGCTCGTAATTCACTACCGTGTGTTCTGTCTGAAAAAGGCTACAAGAAAGTTCGTGCCTACAAGGGGGCTAAAAAAATGTGGGACACCCTTGTCATCAGCTATGAAGGATCGAGTGGAGTAAAAAAAGGAACAAGCTCAACTTGTTGGCAAGATAATATGAGTTATTTTCTATTCTGGACAACGAAACATTCAAAACATGTTTAGAAGATTCCAAACGATCCTGAACAAGCTTAAATCTCTCGCTAAGTCATATGAAAATTTTGATCATATTGACAAAATTTGGCATAGCATCCCTAGACTATGGAGACCATAAGTAACAACGCTCAAAACATCAAAAAACTTTGATGGAATGAGCATAGAAGAGGTAGTTTGAATCCTTAAAGCACATGAGCTAGAGCTCCAACATGATGGACTAGTAAAGAAAGAAATGAGGACTGCTCTTAAAGCATAGAAGACAGTTAGAAGAATGCTACAAAATTCTTCAAGGCTGAGGACTTAATAGGTGACGATGAAGAAGATGAAATATCGTACATCTCAAGAAAGATCAACTCCACGTGGAGGAGAAAGAAGAGCACGCCCTTTAAAGGTAGATGAATAGGATCTACCTCCAAGAATGATCAGAAGGACAAACGAAAGAAGGGACCTATCGTTTGTAAAAAGCCAAGGCACTTCTAGTCTAAATGTCCTGACTTGGAAAATCAAAGAAAAAGACTTTCTTTCCTAGAAAAGATAAGAAAAAGGTACTTATGAGTACATGAGAAGATCATGACTCCTTAGATTTTGAAGAAGAAGAAAAGGAAGTCAATCTCTGCCTCATGGTAGATAGTGTTAAGTATTTGTCACACAACTCCGACGAAGAGGTATATTTTTCTAGCTTACACTTAATCCTTCAAGCATATAATGAGCTATTGCCTAACTTATTAAAGCTATCAGAAGTTGTTCAACAATTACGAAAACAAAGTAAGAAGTTTTCAAGATAAAATAATATTTTGAAAAATGAATTGACATCATCTAAGGATGGTGTAAAGTCTTTATAATAAAAAGTTAGTGACCTGAAAGGGAAGCTAATTGTTTTGAAAAATAAAAAATTAAAATATCATTTCGAAAAAAGGAAAGTTGGTAGAGAATATAATAATTGCTAAACATGTCGAGTTACTTAAACGTGAAAATGACACATTACTTAAGATGTTCTATGTAACGTTTGAAGGAAATGATGATTTAGGACTTCTACTCAAGAGTTGAAAGTACCCTTCTAATAGACAAGGTTTAGGGTTCAATGACAATACTACTCATACATATAAACTTAGATTGCTTATTTTGTCAAAGCTAAAGAGAAAAACTCAAGTTACACATCAACCTGTTAAAAGAAAAAGATACCTAAAACTAACAAAAATAGGACCCAATGCAAGATGGACACCTAAAGACAAAATTATCTCTCTTGAAGATATGCTTGATGACCACAAGAAAACCCTTGTCATGGTACCTGGATAGCAGGTGCTCGTGACATATGACGAAAGAAAGGTCTATGTTCCAAAGCCTCATAAATAAGAAAAGAGGATTAGTGACCTTCAAAGGAAATCAATGAGGTAAGATTATAAGCATTGGAAGGATACGTATAAATGCTTCCCTTGCTATTGATAATGTGCGATAGTGAATATAATGTTGGTTTTAAAAAAGGCCAAAGAAAAGTCCTAGACGACTAAGATCTACTAGTGTTTTTTGCTAATAGACACTATTACAGTAAAGGAAAACGACAACAGTTATTTTCGTTTATACGCAGTGGTTCCGCAACCGAGGAATTTACATGCGAGGAAAAACGTGGAAGGCTTTTTGCCTCGGTTCTCAACCGAGGCAAAAAGGTGTGTGTTTTTGCCTTAGTTCAAATCCAACCGAGGTAGTAGAAGGGTTGGCCGCAATCCATCAACGCCCACCGCTCCATCTCACACCACCATCATCAAAGATTCCCAATTGTGAAGAACAAAGAACGAGGACGACACACTCCCACCACCTCCTGCAGGGAATCAATCAAACAGAAAACAACCCAATCGAAATTAGAAAAAGGGAGGGAAGGAAACTTCCTCCTTCACTACGAATCAGAACGAAGAAAAGAAGAAGAAGAAGAACGGCCATCGTGCCCTTGTGCCCCCACCGCGTCTCTGATGCGCCTCCGTCACCCCATTGATGATCCCTCCGCCGCGCCTCCATCGAAACAAAGAAGAGGAAGGAAGCCTCCCTCTGGCCAACGTGAAAGAAAATGGGAGAATAGAGAGGAGTGACGCAGCTTCTGTTTGAAAATGTCTCTGTTCGCGAAATTTAACCCTATGTTATTACCTCGGTTATTTTTTTAACCGAGGCAATAAGGGTCCACGACCTCAACTCTATAAAGAACCGATGCCTAAACCCTCTCAAAAAAATAAAAAATAAAAATTTCAGCTATTTTATGTCTCGGTTCTTTAAACAACTGAGGTAATAGACCTTTTTGATAATTACAAAAATGTCACCGCGCTAGTTTTAGGAATCGGTTCTTTTTGAACCGAGGCATATACGTTTGTGATAATTACAAAAATGTCACCGCGCTAGTTTTAGGCATCGATTCTTTTTTAACCGAGGCATATACATTTGCCATAATTACAAAAATGTCATCGTGTCATTTTTTGCTTTGGTTACAACTAAACCGATGTCAAATGCGCGAGTTAAAATCCTTTTTTTTACTAATGTATAAGATTGAAATCATCCTGTGAAGTCCCTTTGAACTCCTAGTAAAGACTTTTTACTATTCAAACTGAAATGTTACAGAATTTGGATGTAGCCTTAAACTGAGAAAGAGTGTGCTTCCAACTTCATACCTTCAAGTTGAGATGTTTTAGGTTCACATCTTAAGACCGAGAGGGAGTGTACTTATAGAAAATATTTCAATGATTAAATTAGCAAAATGTATCAAATAGCAATAAATATTATAATATTGAGTACATAACTAATTACCTGGTGAATAATTCTATTGACACTAGACTTATGTGTTTTTACTTGATTGTTAACCAAATGAGAGTTATCTTAGATTAAGAACATCTAAACCATCATAAATTGAGATATTCTATGTTATCATAGGCCGATATGTATCCAACCACTATAGGTTAAAATGTACCCAACCATCATAATTCAACATGTCCTAAATTATCTTACTCATGATGTACCTGACCATGTATATGCATGTATATATATTATGCATGAATTTATATATGTATATATTAGTGTACAAAGATTGTCTAATAATTTGTTAATACTTTAATAATTTAAATAGGAAAAACAAGATAGATATTGAGATGAATATGGAATATAATATATATATATATATATATATATATATATATATAATTTCTTTTTTCATTTAATTGAAAAATTGAATATTACTATATTCATATTTATACATAATTTATGAATGAATGTAGACATTTTTTATTAAAACAAATTTGGGTAAGAATGTTTAGAGTGATGTGAATTTTTATTAGAAGAAAAGAAAAGACATATGGAATCATGCATATATATTGTACAGGTTCCAACGTGTATAAACAAAATGAGGGTTTAAATGGAAAATTATGATATAAGCTTTTCCAAAATAAATTTAGCATACATGGTATTTCTGTATAAGAAAAGAAAATAGATAATGGTGACATCCAATTTTTCTTTTACACTCATTTAACAGTGTTTTTCATTATTTTTTTTCTTTTTTCTTTACAAATATAAAGATTTATTGTTTAGGACTATTTTATCTTACATAAGTATTGTCAAATGATATCTGAAAAGCTTTCTCGAAGAAAATATTAGTTTTCATCATTCAAACATTAACTACATTTTGCAAAGGAAGCATTTGTTTTCTCACATACTATATATTGAGGTAGAATTTATGAAGAATGTAGAAGGTGCAAAGAAGCAAACTCATGGGCCATGAGGTTTAAATATAGAATCAGTGCATTATTAACTGCTGACATTGACATTGTACAGGACTTATCACATGCATGCCGACATGGTTTCTTTCCTCATTTCAGACATCAATAAATAAATATTATATATTCATAACTCATACTATTTACTGTTCAACTTTTATCACAATTTATATACGTACAAAATTTAAATAAAAAATATTTTGTATTGTTAAGCTCCATCGACGTTCACATGCTAAATGAACAATTTATCCTTGCCCTAGGGCCTCGCAATCATTTAAAATATACGTGTATTTTTTTTTATCACAAATATTTCTATGCCTTTTTAATGTTGATGAGTCACAAACGGTAAGGCTATTAAAAAAATTCAAATTAATTACCAACTCGAGTTCTTTAATAATTCGAGTATTCTAATGATATTATATGAATGGACTTCAGGTTTAAATATTGATATTTTATGTAGAGATGAAAATTCTTTTAACTATTTTTATACATTCAACTGTCTCATATTATTTAAAAATTATGATTAATGTCAGTTTAAATATACATTTTTCTTTTTATTTTTTAAAACATCTTTTAAAATAAAGCCGTAATAGTTATTTCGAACTCCAATCAAAGAGATAGTTCAATTTATATGCACCGGCAGAATTATTTCAAATTAAGGAGGCTTTGACCCCCAATTATTTTTTACATACGTATAAATTAATATATAAATGATTTTTTTTAGTTTTAGTATATTTTATATATTGGATACTTCCAAAATTTTAATACATCAATTTTGACATCCACCACTATATATATATATATATATATATATATATTATTACATAGTTATTTAATATCATTCATCACATTATTATGTTCTATAAATTCATATATAATTTTTTTCTCAAAGTATATATTAAGTGTTATCAATACTTTAGGTGTACATGAATTATTTTCTTACGGGTTAACCAATTATTTTAGGTCAAATTGATATACTTAAATTAAGTCTAATTTTAATGTTTAATTTCGACAGAATCATTAAAGTTTTATCCACACATTACGATATATAATACTGATGAACTTCTCTTTTCTTATTATATCATCTCTGATTGTATATGAACAAATGATACAAACAATTACAAGTTTCTTAATTATCGAACACAGTTACTCTTGTCTTTACGTTTTATTCGATATAGAATTGGGAGGATGAGACTCCCACCTTTTCAAGATACACCATGCATATAAATATATATATATAAATTCGTCATATAGAAACAACAATTGAAGATTTATTATATAGTTTATTCTCGACCATAATTTCCTCACATAGATTGGTTACACGTTCCGTATTAAATGTGGAATTATTGTGTGTGAAGAACATCGTGTGTGCAGGCCAATATTTAATTTGTTCAACATGGAGTGTTTGGCCACTATTTAACCAAATTTAGTTTTATCAGAAAAATAAGTTGCTGAAGAAACTTTGAAGTCATTAATGATGGAGATGGTTGGGAACATCCCAGTGCATGTGCTCGATTGCATTTTTAATGTTGTTGCTAACATCATACCTCCAAATCATTTAATTGCACGCATTAAAGCTACAATGTTTGCCAAGAACCGAAAAATATTCTCTTCATTTGTTTAATGTACCGTTTTAATAACTTTTATTTATTTATCTTTCTTGAATTGACAACTAACTTAATTTCTTTTTTCTATAATTGTATCTTTAATTTTGATTAATGTGTGGAAGATGTAAAGTTAGTTGTAATAACACGTAATAACATTTAAATATTAAAAAAAACAGTTAAAAACATGTAATAAGTGTTGCGAATATCAAGAAGTGAGAAAAAATTATTTAAGAAATTGAGATTCGTTATGTATGTGACTAAAAGTTAGTAATGTGTAGAACCATTAAAACGCACCCAAAATCCCACTGTCAGAACCATTAAAAACGCATCCAAAACCCTTTACGCGGACACCAGGTGTCAAGCAACAAGGATCCAAAAATCAGATAGTGGGAGGCAGGTGTCAGCAGATGAGCGGACGTTCGTTTTAACATGGGAAGCAAAACTGGTTTTTCTGACAACCCCGTTCCACTCTCTCTGCATGCACCCTTCTTCCCCAAAACTCTGAACTTCTCATTTTCTCCTCCTTCTCTCTAAAAAGTTTTCCCTTTTCTCTACCAATTCTCACCTCTTCTCTTCTCCGATCACCCTTCAGGCACCAGTTCTACTCTTCCGGCGTAGAGAACGATCGTTTGAACCGATCAGTTTAGGATTCTGAGCTGGTAAGTTCATCCTTCCTCCATTCGTGTGTTTCTGTAACATGCAAACCCAGATTCTTGGTTGCATGAGTTGATCCTATCATTCTGAGTATCTTTCTGGTTTTATGTTGGTTATAGTTCTTAGAACGTGCTGTAGAACGTTAAGGCCTCTGTTAGAAGGAGAACCCTAGTCTGTATCTGTGAACGTTCGGCTACCTTAAGAGGTAAGGGAAGCTTATTAATTTAATTTGTATGATTATGTGTTGTATGAACGTTCATTGACTTGATTGGATATGAAAAATGATTGTGATATGTTATGATGCATGAAATATATGAAATTATATGTTTGGATGGTGTGAAATATGAAAATGTATTTTGATATGAATGTAGAAAGTTACGAAACTATATGTTAAGAAATGAGTTGGAAAATAAATAATTCTGGTATGAAATTTCCCTATGAAAGTGTACGTTCGTTACTGAACGGTCTTTGACCGTTTGGTTTTCTAAGTGAACTTGGTTAGAATTGGATTCTTTCATTTGGGAAGAATCCTAGTTGAGGACGAGCGTCTTCGTGTTGTAATACTATGCTTTGGCGTTCGACCAAGTATAGTTGCATCTTGGTATTCCGTGATAAGCTTAAGTATATATATCTCTATACGTATTTGTATATTTTAGTTATTCTTAAACACTACTCCAATATTATTTTAGTATATTTATCAAACCTCTTCTCTTTAAATTTAGTAGCACTGGGTCTTATACTAAGTGTTCGTCCTAAGCAAGTGTTTCGTCTTACACCAGGCACTCGTTCTATCTTCTTAAGTTAAACTTCATAATAAGAGCGTTCGTTCAAGCCCTCTAGGGTTTGCTCACTATAGTGTTCAGTCTTTGACTGTCATTCGGATTTTTTTATACTAAACCAAAATAAGCTAAGTTTTCATAATTGTTCGGTTTCTTCATGGGAATTATCCTAAGTCTTCTTCTTGGAAGGTCTCGAAGTGTCTGTATTCAGTGGTCACAACATAGAGCCATAGTACTGGGAATGGTCATTTCGATGTTCGGTTGAAGTCCTCAAAAGTCAGTTCATCTAATTGACTCAATTTTAAATAACGCTCGTTCCATTTGTTTATTGTGATAATTGATTTTACTCGGTTTCTTTCTCAACTCGACAATACCCTCTAGTCTAAATCCCTTTTGGAACTGAAGACTTCTTAGTCTCGCTTCAAGTGTTCGGTCTCGTTCTAAATCAGTGTTAAACGTTCGGTGTTAAGTACCCTTACGGATCGTTGTACAATATGTTTAAGTGAAATGAATAATAATGCAAGATACGAGAATATGATATGGATGGAAATGTTGTGGATTATGGACGAGCGTTCCAGGAAGGAACGACTCATGGATGATTATTGAATTGGTAAAGTATGACTGTGGGCATGCTAAGCTGGCTGTTCATCTTGATGTTCCGTGAGTACTTGTCTTCACGTAGAAGAGGGTAGGTCATGTGTGGGAACGACAGGAGGTCCTAGTCCTTAGGGGTACTTTGGACAGATAAGACTAACCTCGGGTGGCAACTGTTGAGGGCATCCCAGTTACTACATCACCTGGGTGCACGAACGCCTGTAGCTACACAGATTGCATACAGTCCGGACAATCAGTCTAGTAATAGGTTTTGTATGATACGTATGTTGAAATTTATCTTGTGTGTTGAATTGTTTAAAAATGTATGTTTATGCATGAATTAAATTACATAAGCTTACCTTGTGTTTCTCCTGTGTTGTCTTGTTTTGTACGTCCGTCCTTGTCATTGCAATGATCATCCGCGTGGATGTGAGCAGAAGGAGATGAGCTGCTGGAAGAGGCGTTGGAAGAAGAAAATTTGGTAGAGGTAGAAGTTAAGACCGAACAATAGGAGGTTCGGTCAGTAGTTTAGTATAGTAAGGTGGTCGTTCGATCACCTCCCCTTTTGATTTTTAGTTGACCGTTCGGTATAGGTATTGTAAACCGTTCGGTTAATCTTCCTTAAACTATTTTGATAAATTTTGTAACTCTTTTGTGTAAGGTCGTTCGGCCATGAGCGTTCGCTCTACTCTAGTGTAAGACTGATCTGAATTATTGGTAAATATAATTATTCTATTATATAGTTTATACTGTATTTTTGGGATGTTACATAATGTAAATTATATGAAAATAATCGATAATCAAATTTAATGATGATTGATAGATCAAAAGCTAAATATTATGAATAAATATTATGAAGATTGAGAAAGGAGACTTATAATGCATAAAATTTATATGATGGGTCAATGAAGAGTAATATTGCTTCTAAAGCCATCCGAACATCATCTTGAGCCTTCTAGGTGTAAGATCCATGAAAAATATTTACCTTAATAGTAACAATTTTATTACTAGTAGTAATAAATTTCTTTGTGAATAGAAAATATAAAAAGTTTATGTAAAAATAAAATGTGGAAAGCTAAATAAGAAATTTTGGTATCTTAATTGGTAGAAAATTTTGTTGATTTCAAAAACATGTGTTCAAACTCTTTTCTACCTTTTTGTTAAAAAAAATAATAGTAAAAAAATTAAAATATTGATAGTGGATAAAGCACTCCATGTTTTAAGGCATTATTGAGGAATCCATTATGTAAGTGGTGATTAAGATATTAATATAATAAAATAATATTAAAGTAATAAATAATATTAAAAAATTGTTAAACAGTAAAATTTTTGGACTATAAATAGCCATGAAAGGGGAGGCTATTTTGCACAAAGAGAGGAAGAATCATGTGAGAAATCTTGAGAAATAGAGAAGAAAGAGTTAGGAAGAAATTTTTAGTTGCAAGAAGAGTAGAGGTCCTGGAGGATTTTCAGGGAAACAAATTTTGAGCAAGAGATTAAGTCTGGAATAGAGGTAGGGGAGCTAACCTTTCTAAGCTTTATACTATGATTTAGTATTGTTTTATTACTATTCATGTCTTGAAATTCTGTGTGAATACTGTGAATGAAAAACATATGTGCTTAGTGTATATCTATCTATATTGAATTTCTGTGTTAATATTATATGTTGTTGTTTTGAATCTGTAAATAAGAAATTTGTTAAAAACTAGTTGAGGAACACTTTAGCTAAGGAAAGACTTGGTACTTAAGTTTTCCATTGTGACGCACCTCTCTTTCCTAGAAGTCTACTCGACAAGTTTTTATCTTAAATCCTATTGAACAGATTATGTACTGTTAAATTATTGTGCAATATATCTTGTTGGAATGGAAATTTCTGATGAATTCATGTTATTATGGTAGATATGAAATTATGAATTATAATTGTGATGGTAGGATAGAGGAATCTTAAAAACCGGAGTTGGTACATCCCTAATCATAGAGCAGCCCTGGTCAAATCCAATAAGTTGTGACTAGTCATATGTACTGGCGTTTATGGTGAGTTTGATTCGTCAAACATTTGATTCTTCTCCGGTGACCATTTATGGTGATATTTTAGTATTGTTAATTTATTTTGTGATATATTCATTTTGTATGATTTTTGTGATGGTTGTAATTTATTATATTTGTTACCAATAAGGAGTATTGGTAAATCTTGAAGAATTTTGTTTTGATGATGCTGCAAGAAGTTTTAGTTGAAGAAGATATTAGAATTAGTTAAAAGCAATTTGTAGAAATTAAATGTAGTAGGAAATTCTTGTAAACTTTGTAAACTTGCATTTTTAACTGTAATAATCGATTATGGAATGGCAATAATCGATTATCACAGAGTCATACAGGAATAATCGATTATCACATCATATAATCGATTATCACATTTTGAAAACCCTGTAACGGACTTGAATAATCGATTATCACTTATGATAATCGATTATCAGTGGCAGTTGGGAGATGTCTTTTCAGTTTTTGACCCTGCACGAAACTAGGCTTATAAATAGAGGTCTTCACAACTCTTAGAAGGAACTTTTCAAATTGAGAGTATTAGAGCTTTGTGCCTAAGGGAAGCTCTCTGTGAGTGAAAAGGATCTATGCCATTTTGAGAATACAGTTTGTCTGAGGAAGTTCTCAAAGTGATAGAGTGCTCTTGCCTGGTCTTGTGAATAGGAGAAGCTCGCGTTTTGTGTGTCAAAGGTCGGAGCAGTTCTCTTCAAGTTGGCTGAGCAGGTTCTTCCGTTCGTTTGTCGAAGGAAGGTGTTTTCTATTCTTTGCTTATTTTGATTATCTGATTGTAATCTACAAACTATTTTTAGTGAAAAAGGTTAATCACTATTTATAGTGATTAACGACTGGACGTAGAATCTTTTGATTCGAACCAGGATAAAAATTCTGTGTTGAATTTCTTGATCCCTAAACTCTTAGCACATATTTTAACTTGTGTTGTGATCGTTACACGCTTTCCGCTATCTATATTTTATTCCGCTGCGCGACTCTATAACGGTACCTAACGGTACCGATTGTTCCGACAATATTGGATTTGAATTTATGCATCTGAACATGATATGAGTATTATGGGGAGATTTCGTAAGGGTACAATATGAGTCGAGGAATGTGAACATGGTATAAGATTCGTGGAGAGATTCTGTAATGATATGGTATTTGTGTATATGTTGGATTTGAGGGTCCTGATGTTGGAGGTTATCTTGATACTCTAATAATCATCCAGTCTCAAGTAGAGAAGGATGAATTATGTGATGAGAGGGGCAAGAGGTCCTGGTCTATGTGCCAGTTTTAGACATAGTGTTGAGGTCTAACCTTGTGGATGGTATGGAGGACAGGAGGTTCTGGTCTATGTGCCGGTTTTGGACATAGTGTTGAGGACTAACCTTGTGGATGGTATGGAGTATTTTGGAAGTGTATTATTAAGAAGAAGTAGAAGTCATCGCAAGTGCATAACCTCCCGTGACCGCTCATCAACATATCATTGGAATAAGTGTCTATTGGGTATTGTGGAAATGAGTGTCTATAAGGTATTGTGGGATGAGTGTCTATTAGTAATTGTGGTATTGTGGTATAAGTATCTATGATGCGATTGTTGTATGATGGTATGAGTATCTATGATGCGATTGTTGTATGATGGTATGAGTATCTATGATGCGATTGTCGTATGATGGTATGAGGGTGTCTGACATAATTATTATATGAGGTTTGTTGAGTGTATCAAAGTAATGGATGAATATCTATGATATGATTGTTGTATGATGGTATGAGGGTGTCTGACATAATTATTATATGAGGTTTGTTGAGTGTATCAAAGTAATGGATGAGTATCTATGATGCGATTGTTGTATGATGGTATGAGGGTGTCTGACATAATTATTATATGAGGTTTGTTGAATGCATCAAAGTAATTATGCATGTTTTATAAATGATTGGTTGCATGTTAGCTCACCCTATTTGTTTGTGTTTGAGTATGTGCGATGATCGTATAATTCGTTATACGGGAGCAAATGAAGGAATGTCGTCTGATTCAGTGCTAATAAAGAAAGAGATAGAAGAATAAAGTAGAAGAATTCGAGTTATATTTATGAATTTGTAGTTGAAATCTGAGTTTAAAACATATAGATATATATCAACTATGAATTATCAAGTGAGAGATTATGGGATGTTACCTTAAATGTAATGCTACAATACATAAATTATGAATTATCAAGTGTGAGATTTTGGGATGTTACACTAGGTCTCACTAATTATAAATTAAAGAGGATCATATTCTACATATATGTAAACATGAGACAATTTTTAATGACACACTATATATACTTTATGTTTTATAAATATATGAATAGTGTTTAAATATGCGATTATTATGTAAAATTAGGTCCAATACTACTCAGTAAATCTAAGTCCAATATTCGAACTTATGACTATTCTATAAATCCAAATCCAATGTTTAAACATGAGTGTCAAAATATGTGACTACTCAATAAATCCAAGCATGAGTATCCAATTATGGACTTTCGAGTATCCGATTATGGATTTACAAGTGTCTGATTATGAACTTACTTGAAAATTTTTGAACATAAATTAAGCGTCCAAAAGTATGACAATAAAAGTGTCCAGAAACAACCCAACTAAAAGCAACATAAAACTAAAAGTGACATATAAAACTAAGTAGAAAGAGCTATAGACAATAAATAAATTCATTCATTAAATAACTTAATTTTCCTGTAAAAGTTATTAATTTTCTAGCTCGTTAAAGGTATGTACCTATCCAACCTAAAATATATTATTATTATTATCAAATGATCCAATAAACTTAAGATCCAAATATAAGATTCTATAAAATATTAACACCCGTAAAATCAAATGAAAATAATATTTATAATAATATAAACAAAATTTAATTTATAATATATTTTTCTTCAAATTAGGAATGTTACATTAATTACATTTCTTTATTATGTTATATTACTATTCCTTTTTAGGTGAATACTACATTATCTCTCCTCTTCTTTAATAATTTATTATTACAAAAGGATACTACTTCTTAAGATGCATATTTAACATTTATGACTCGATTTTCACATGTCACAATCTGACGGATTGCCATAGAGAGGTTGGTGGTCGAGATTGATCCTCAATCAGGTACAACTATTTGGGAATGTTGATCAAAACACATGTCTCTATTGTGATTGCATCTTGGGATGACATTCTGCAAATAGAGAAGAACCTCTTATGACAGAATATTCTGGTATGTTCCATATGTTTACTTAAAACATTGACGAGAAGTTTTAAATTTAAAAAGTTTTCTTCTATTGTTAGTATCAATTTTATAATATGCAATTTAAAATAAGTCCAAGAAAAGAGGATTAATATTGTAAGAACTATGTAAGGGACAAAGGAGGATCTTATAAGAACATCTTAATCACTTTGTAGGAACTATTAATAATAATTAAACATGGAAGTTAAGAAATAATGTTATACATATTAATGCGTAATATATTTATGAGATAGTGGTGTATACAATATCCATGTATTTGACAAAATCATTGTTTAATTTAATAATAACCAACCGGTGCAATTATTTAATAATATTAATGTATTATTGTAAAAGATTCATTAGCTCCTAAATGAAGTTGACTAGATTTTATTGTTTTAAGAATTCTAATTTTATGAGTTGTGGAGAGGGGTTTATTTCCTCACAAATAGATATTAAAGGAAGTGTTGAATTCAAAAATGGTGTAAGACTTTTATCTGAAGAAATGGTAATGTAAAGAACATTTTCATAAACATTTATAATCCTTTATTTTATTTTTCAATTATAATAACATAGTAATGGTTTAAAACATCTATAAATAACACTTTCAAAAAAATTGATACAAATAGTGGTAGCTTTATAATTATAATTATAATTGAAAAAAAAATAAATTTTAACATAAAAAAAATCATAATATTTATATAAATATTGGACACTTTATGTTATAAAGTAATTTTTAGGTTAAGAAGTCTGATAAGTAGCAATAGTGGAATCCTGCAATTAATTGACAACAGCCAACCCACCATATTTATTTTGGAAATTGACGTGAAGTTCGTAGCTATACACGTGTAAAGACAAAAGGGTGGTGGTTAAAGCTACGTTTTTGGCCACATGCGATTGTAAATACACGAAAAATTGTATTCCTACGTATGTTTTTGCCACTCTCTCTTGCTGGGACTCATTTTGGACACATCACAAATAATTTTTTGGCTGGTACACTCCTGCCACCTTTTAATAGGTTCACACATACCTTTCAAAACCGGTTGACCTTCAAAGTAAACCTTTCACTCTCTAACTAAAGGACACCCTTTCATTAGTTACAAAGCACCATGTTATCTTCAGTTCAAATTAGTCTTTCAAGATTATATATACCTCTAACACTTTTAAGATGTTTTTTTTTAATCAACAAGGTTAGTTATTATAGTATTTGTTAATAAAACGAATTAATTCATAAGTTGAGCATTAGACAATGTAAGAACACTTTAAGCTTTTCTTTCTTTTTATGTTGCTATTCTTCTGATGTGATCTTGCGTTTTTCATCAACAATAACTTCTCTTCAAGCTTTCTTGTGTATATATATCTTCTCTTGAAAGATGACCGATGGATTAAGAAATTGACTTTTGAAGAGTTGGTAGCCTTTAGATGTGAAGTCTGACTTTAGTCTGACTTTAGTCTACTTTGTAGGGTTTAGAGATTTTTCTCACAACCTTAAGCAAAACTTGAGCTTGTACGATGTGACAAGATAAATGACTTTAAGGAAACATTCTTAGAATATTTTTCCTTTCTCACAATGACTTTTTCTTGGGTATCGTGATTCTGATCATATCTTTCTACTTTATTGATTTGTACAGATATCAAAAAACAAAGTATACAAGCATTGAAGTACTTTTTCGTACACGCATTAAATATTCTAAACATTGATAAACCTTAAGTAGTGTAGCATGTTCAAGACATTTTATCATTTGTCATTTCACTAATAAATGCATAATTTGTTATGACAAATATGTATTCATCGGATGGTATAAACATAAGATGCTTTCTTAAGGCTAAACCGTTTTGATGGTCACTTATCAAATGATATTTTCTATAGAAAGTTTTGCTTGATCTAACTCTATATTGAATGAAACAACTCTTTTACCCTTAGTGTTATATAAGAGTTAGACTTTTATTTTCATAAGAAGCTATTTTATTTTTGTTCATAGAGTCTAACTAGAGATTTTAATGAAAGACACTTATTCTTAGACGCTGATTATGATTTTATAATACATTTAAACAATTTGGTCTAGAAAGCATTACTTTAACTTTTGGTTTAAGACGGTATAAGATGCTTCTTTACTAGACATTACTTGCTTCAAACAACTTTTTCTACGCAATAACATTTTGTTTTGTTAAACTTCAAATTTTAGATTACTTAAACACACTAGACGATTTTTGTCTTAATAGTTCTAATTAATAATGCTCAAGAGAAACATCATACGAAGATTTTGATGATGCACCTGAATTACCAAACGTAGATATAATTTGCTTATTAAAATAAACCAAGCGTTAATTATTTTTAAAACAAACACACGACGAAAACTAAAATTTGTTATTTAATAAAAGAAACATATTTTAGAAAATAATTACAGACTGACTCACCCAGTATCTTAGTTTAGTAAGTTTTATTAATATTTAACTTTAAATGTGTTTAAAATTACTGATAGAAGATTTTGAAAATAGAAGTCTACTCTCCTTTGTATATTTTATCTCTTTGCCTCCTTCTAAAAAATACACTTGTAAAAACTAAATATAATTGATAAATAAAATAACGAATTGATAAATTTTAAAAATTAAAAATAAAGTTATGATTGCTTCTAAATGATGTATAATTAAGGATTCTTATCAGATAAATGACATTAATTGATTAAAAGACACAAAAACACTAATTATTAGAGATATTAAAAGTGGTGTGTTTAAATAGATCATTTAGTGAAAATTCTATTTCTTTTTTAAGACTTTGTTGTGTTAGCAGGAAAAGATGGTAAAATAGGTTGAACCTTGTAAGTAAGTTTCACCACAAATTCGAACCAAATTTGTTTAAAAGAAAATTAATTATTTTAAATATTGGTTAAACTAAAGTAAAGTGACTTAACTCAGAAATTAAACAAATTGAAGTCGGATTAATGATGGGTTGAAGTTTTATAAACTTCAACTTTATTATAAAGAATAATTTGAAGTTAATTGTGGTGTTCTCATTTTGCAGAAGGTCTATTCCATAATGGATAAGATCCACATATGGGCCAAATGGATCCCTATACTTTACAAGATGGAATAATCAATTAAGAGACGTCACCACTTCTTTCCATGCATTCTCATCCATTCAGCTCTTTCCAAATAGGCCAAACCAAAATCATTTATCGTCTTCCTATGATGTTGATGGGGATGGAGCATGTCTTATTATACAAAAAATAACAACTAAAAGTTTCGTATTCACTGATGTATATATAAGGCCAGACTCTGTTATTTGTTTAAGTTGATTTGAGGAGACTAATACGAGGCTTTGTTGGTAGAAAGCTCATGTTAGCATCCACGTGCTTTGATATTTGGACCATTCATAACATATGATTTGCAAAACATGATCTTTACCACTTGAGTAACAAAGATTACGACGAAAGTAGCATTTATTTATCATATTGTCGAGTGAATTATTTGTCTCTATTGGTGTGGTTGAGGCTCAAATGGAAGCATGATACAATATTCTATATTGAAAATGTTAGATAGATCAATTTGGAAATAAGAAATAATTTAATGATAGAGAGATGAGTCCAACTTATTACACAGGCTATGTCATTATATATACATGCATGAGGAGAATGTAATGTCATGAAACTATTTTTAACCCAAGTTGTTATATTTTATTATTTATAGTAAGATTCAATAGTTATCAATTTATTTTACTGTAATTTTATAAATTTTTTTGTATTATTTATTCTGAACTTCTCATCCGAAACAAATATATATCTTCCTTTTACTATTAGCTTGATTGTTGTATTGTTTTATTTTTTCTTAATTTTATTATTGAGAATATATGTTTTATGTAAGAATATTTAGACAAAATAGTTTATGATGAAAATAAATATTTTAACTAAATTAAGTTTATAAGGTTGTAAAATCTAGTTTAATTATTTACTTTTTATGTTCTTACAAAGTTAAATAAGTACATTGCAAATACTTTTAGGAACTTTCCAAATGCTTTCAACTTTCACACTTTGGGTACTCGTCCTTTCCTTAAGTACTCGTCGTCCTTATATTAGGTAGGGTGCGTGCATGCAACTTCAACAAATAATAAATGCTAATTAATACAAACGTAAAAAATTTACTTTGTAAAATGTAATATTTATTCTTATAGTTTATAAGCTTTTTAACCTAGATAGGCCTCGACTCATTGGCCCAAATACATGTTATCTCTTATATTGTCATAATTAATTATGGGTCATGGTGATTAAGTGTCCTCTATGATGTTGCACTGGCCGAATAAAGGTGGGATGACTACACGTCGACTTAGTAGCTTGACATGTACTCATCCAAAGACGAGATTTACATTAGTATGGCCGAGAGGTACTTGGCCATATATAGTACACTAGCTCCTCAGGCTTTACATGTGAGATGTTAAAGGCTTATGAAGAGCTCCAATGATACAGACATTAGTAGTCAATCATCAATTTCTAGCTTGTCGACCATGATATTAGTACTCGATAGTCATCTTGCAGAGTTTGCAAAGAAAATTTGTATCTTTGGATATATAGCCTTATAGGTATACTAACACCCCAATCTTGAGAAGCGTAGTAGCGAAGAAGTTGTACATAATGATTAAGCAGCAAGTGTGGCGTGGTGAAGGGGAAAATAGGGGTTTTAGGAATAAAATTTTCTTAAGACTGGAGTATGTTTTCTTTTAAGAGTTGATAAGCCTAATAAGGTGTTGTGTGTGAATATCTTTGTTAAAACATAATTATGTTATTTCTTTGACGTTATTTTAATATAGTGTAAAACATGTTTTGGTATGATGGTTGGATTGTGATATGTGTGTGTTTAGGATTGATGATAGAAGGGTGGTCTAGGATTGAATGGTTATGGGTTCAATTCTAAGGAGGAAGAGAGTTAAGCGAAACCTTTAGTTTATTTGTATTTTTGCTTAGGGACAAAATGGTCTTTTACCTTTATTAATTGGTGTAGAAATTAAATAAGGAGGGTGTAGGATGTAAAAGCATGCAAAATAAATTACGTAAAATAAAAAAATAAAGGGTTGAACATGAAATAGAAGAAAGATAGAGATTTAGATAGACTTGGATTTAAAAATATATTATTATAAGTGAGAGAATATTAGAGATAGGGTTTGGGTGATTATAAATACTAAGATATAAGAAAAAGGGGGAATTTGTGTAGAAACCCTATAACAAAGAGAGAAACATAGAGAAAGAGAGAGAAGAGTGACGTTTTTGGGAGAGAAGAGAAAGAGTTGCAGCAAACCTTAGTGCAAGAGAAGATTTGTGGTGTTTTTGGAGTATAGATAAAGCCCTAGTATTGGCCAAGGTATGGAGAAATTTACCCTTGTTTGTTTGTTGTTGTATGTTGTATGTTATATGTTCTTGATTATCTTGATTAATAATCCTTTTTTTGATGCATGTGTACATAATTATGGTTATGATTATCTGTGATTATTGTTGGGCAACGGTTTGTGTGTGCATGATGATAGGGTTTATGTCATGTTTGTGTTGGGTTTTCCCTATGAAAGTATGTATGGTTTGATTGCGTTATCCCATAATAGGTATTAATGTTAAGGGAGAACAAAGTTATGATGCTTGGGGTTTTACCATGCAAATATATGTTACAAAGATGATGTGATAATATATGTAGAATATTGGGTTGTAATCTGCATAATGATGGGTTTTGGATGATTCAGTGATGTAATGTATGTATTAAAGTCTGTTTATAAGATTATGTGAGACTTGAATGCATGCATGATGAATTGGGTATGTTCCCTCAAGATTTAAGGTTAATGTATGTCTCTTTTGAACACTTGAATTAAGTCCCTTGATTAACATTAGTTATAATCGAGTATTTTCCCTTTAGTTTGGATTTTTTTGTCTCGGGAATAATTGATTATTTGGGTGGTAATCAATTATCCTTTCATGTGTGACGAATCTGGAAATTTGATGTGATAGGGCCACTAAGATAATTGATTATTATAAGTGATAATGATTATCACAGTATGTTTTGTGTAAACATGAACTTCTCGGAAATATTTGATTATTAGTTATGATAATTGATTATCCTAGTGCATTTTTGTTAAAAATGGTGAATTTGATGAACAAAGGATCTGGACTAAGCTTGAGGAGTTGTAGAGTGTGGCGATAATCCGAGAATGAGATAAAAGGTTATGCTTAGGGTCATATTTGACTTGTGATTTAGATTGAAGCATGAGTGAATGTTGGGGTGTACCTGAATGTATGGTTAATATGCATGAGGCATGGGAGATTAATCTACTTGTTGTACCTACTAAATCTTGAGAATATCTACGAATAGTGACTTCTTTTGGCATTGGTTGTTGGAAAAGGAGTGACTCTCTTTGGCATTGGTTGTTGAAGAGAGTGATGTTCTCTTTGACAAATAGTTGTAGAAAAGAGAATGGTAATCGAGTGCTAAGTCTTCATTGGTGGGGGGATAGATGTTTTGTTTTTTGTGATAGGGGAGCAGGTCCAATGCCAAAAGAAGGATGACTCAAGTATGTCAGTAGGGGAGGCTACAAGAGGGTGAGGTAGGGTACATGAGTGTGATGGAGTCTCTTCATGATGGAGTTCATGGTTTGGTGATGCTCATGATGTTGGTCATGATTGAGATAGTCATGATGTTAATATATCTATGATGTTGATCATGGTTTAGAAGATGATCCTGGTTAGGTTATGTTGATAGTGGTATTACTATAATGGTTATAGTAGGTAATTAGCATAGGTGTTAATGACTGGATAGACCAAGGGTCTAGGTGTGAGATGTTAGTGACGACAATGGTTAAAGTTCAAGGATCAAGGATCAAGGGATCGAGGATCGAGTAATTCATTATGATTGAATTGTTTATGTTAGAGGATTAGAAATCTTATTATTATTACTACTATGTATGGGGTTTTTGTTTATGGTTGATATAATCAATGTGTTTACATCTTGTTAATATGATTGTTTTAATGGTAGCTTACTCCATACATGTTTATGTTGTGTGTTTGTGAATGAAATTGTCGATGATGATCGTATAATGTGTTATACATGAGCAAATGATTTTGCAGATGTTGTTGAGACATGATGGATTTAAGACATGACGGTGGAACAAACTTAGGATTTTCTTTTAAAGTTATTATGTTTGAACTTTGAGAAAATGTAGTTGGAGTTATTTATTTCCTTCATTATTTTTATTATTTATGAATAGTGTAACTGGATATGGATTTTGGAACTATTATGTTTTGCAATAATTATGAACGTTTAATTATTGAGGTTTTTGAAAAATACATTTCTACGCTATCAAAAATTTGAAATTTTACCGGTTTTTGTAACCACTTGTGACACCTTAAATTTTGGGGTGTTACATTTGGTATTACAACCTAGTTTTCGAAAAATCTTTTAGGGCTTTTGGGAAGTGATCTCGGCTAGCTTTTGTTGTGTGACTGTGTGGATTGCATGCATATGTGTATGATTGTGTGGGTTGCATGTCTATGTTTATGACTATATGGAATAAAGTAATTAAATGGGTGGTATTGTTGTGTGTGTAAGAAGATGTCTCGTAGACTAGGATCCCCTACCAACGCTGCTAAGGATATTGCTCGTGCTCTCGAGCAAATGGTGCATACATTGTAGGGACAACATGCAGGACCTGTCTTGAGGCATTGTGGCAATATAAATGACTATCTACATAATCCATCAAAGTTCAATGGAAAGGCTACTCCTGATAAGGCAAATGACTAAATCTACAACAATGAAAAGATTTTTGGTATGATCGGCTGTTCTGGGAGTAGAAGTTCGTGTTCTCTTCTTTCATGTTGGCTGGGGAGGCAGAGTACTAGAGGAGGAGCACGAAGCAATTGATGACCGCTCAAGGAGAGGAGATCAGCTGGGTAACTTTCATGGAAAAATTTCTAGAGTGTTATTTTCCTGAAAATGTTAAATATGAAAGGGAAGTTCTGACACTACAACAAGGAAGTAGGATTGTGCAGGAATATGTGTCGCGTTTTGTGTGCGTCTCTAGATTATATACTCAGACCATGAGTGAAAAGTGGAAGTGCAAGATGTTCAAGAGGGGCTTGTGTTCTAGTCTTATGAGATTCATAGTGCATTTGAATATTAGGATATTTTCGGAGACGATGGAAGAATTTAAGATGGTAGAGCTAATGGAAGAAAGCCAGAAGCCTATGAGTTCAATGCTGGAACGGACGGCCTATTACGATACATGGGTAGGACGTGCGTTCCTAATGATGGCGAGCTGAAGCGGATTATTCTGGAGGAAGGGCATCATAGTCGTCTTAGCATACACCCTGGTATGACTAAGATGTATCAAGACCTTCGGTAGTCGTTTTGGTGGCCTGGAATGAAGAGTGATGTCGCTCGCTTTGTAGCGTCATGCTTAACTTGTCAGCGTGCGAAGGCTGAACACCAAAGACCAGGCGGCTTACTTCAGCAATTGGAAATTCCAGAATGGAAATGGGACAGCATCTCCATGGATTTCGTGACCCATCTACCACGAACGGTCAGAAATCATGATTCAATTTGGGTGATTGTGGATAGGTTAACGAAGAGCGCCCACTTCCTGGCACTTAACTTGAAGATGTCGATGACAAATTTGGCCAAGTTGTACATCAAGGAGATCGTTCGTTTACATGGGGTACCGTCAAGCATTATTTCTGACCGAGACACGAGATTCACATCTCGGTTTTGGCAATCATTACAAGGCGAATTGGGAAGCAAGCTGCAGATGAGTTCAGCGTATCACCCTCAAACGGACGGCCAGTCTGAAAGAACCATCCAAACGCTGGAAGATTTACTGAGGACGTGCGTCCTAGATCATTTAGGCGCTTGGGATGAAATATTGCCGCTAGTGGAGTTCACGTACAACAACAGCTTTCAGTCTAGCATTGGAATGGCGCCGTTTGAAGCTCTCTATGGTAGGAAGTGCCGAACGCCACTTTGCTGGTTCCAGGAAGGAGAGAACGTGCTAACTGGACCTGAACTCATCCAGCAAACGACCGAGAAAGTGAAGTTGATACAAGAGAGATTGAAGACGTCCCTAAGCAGGCAGAAGTCCTATGCGGATAGACGAAGAAGACCTTTGGAGTTTGCTGCAGGAGACCATGTATTCCTTCGACTCAATCCGATCACTGGAGTAGGCAGAGCCGTTCGTCCAAAGAAGTTATCTCCTAAATTCATAGGACCTTATCAAATCCTGAGGAAGATCGGACCAGTGGCGTACGAACTAGTCTTACCTCCTCAATTGTCAAATATTCATCCAGTCTTCCACGTTTCTCAACTCCGGAAGTACATAGCCAATCCTTCTCATGTGTTGGAGTTGGAAGACGTTCCACTACGCCAAGACCGAACGCTGGAGATGAAGCCCGTTCGTATTGAAGACGTCCGCACCAAATACTACAAAGGAAAAGACGTTCGTCTGGTGAAGATGGTGTGGGACGCAAAGACTGGTGACTCAACGTGGGAAGTAGAGGATGCTATGAGGGACTTGTATCCTCACTTATTTTCGGGTATGTACTAATTTTCGAGGTCGAAAATTTTTGTAGTTAGGGAGAATGTAAGACCCTAGATAATTACCTCTGCAAAACACCTGTCCAATCAGATTTAATGCAATTAAACCACTATGTCGTGCATTGAAAAACGCACCCACGTCATTACTCAGACCATTAAAATCCACTCACACTCTCTGCCACCCGTCTGCCATGTGTCAAGTTAGAACCTTCTAAAAATCAGTAGTGGAAGACAGGTGTCCGCGTGTGAGTGAACGTCCGTTTGACTTGGGAAAGAGAATTGATTTTTCTGAAACACTCCTTCCCATTCTCTACATGCACTCACCTTCTTCCTCAAAACTAATTTCTCCATTTTTTTCCACCTTCTCTCTAGAACCAGTTCACCTTCTCTCTACTGTAACTCATCACCTTCTTCTCCGTTCACATTTCAGAACCGTAGAAACGTTCCCTGAGACGTGAGCGTCATTCTGGACCGAACAGAATTGGGATCTGAGCTGGTAAGTTCTCGTCTCTGACCGTTCGTCCATTAGGTTTCATGCGAAACCAGGTTCTAGGTTCATGCATGGGTGATATCTGAGTTATTTTGATTTTGGTGTTTAGATTAAGTGCAAGATATTAAGTGAATCTGAGGGTAGGAAAACATTGGTTGGACGAAGCCAAATCTTGCGTCTAGGACCAGCTGTTTGCGAATCCGGGTAAGGGAAGCTTATTAATTTAATTTATACTTGTGTGTTGTATAAAAGCATGATATGGATATATGTATATCGTCTGTTTGAGTATGCATGAACGAACACTGTTGTACTGGATGAATATGATTTCTGTTGGTTGAACTGTATGTTGATTTTGATACATATGGATTGAAAGATGGATGACTATTGTATAGTTTGATTTGTAAATATGATGAACTCTATAAAGTATGTGAATTAATGATGGATATGAATTTATAAAGTATGAATCGTATGAGAAATGTTGAGTTAAGATAGTTGAAAAATCTGAATATGATAATTCTCCCTATGATAAATTACGCTCGTCATCGTACGGTCTTATACCGTTCGGTTTCCCTGAAAATGACTTAGAATGGAATTCTTTCATTCGGGAAGAATTCGGTTTGAGAACGAGCGTCCTCATTGGAATCACTATGTTTGAGCATTCGGCTCAGCATAGAGATGTCGTATACCATAAATTCAATAATATTAAATCACACCTTTATACTTTAAGGTAAATAGCGCTCGGTCTTATACCAAGCGTTCGTCTTAAATAGCGCTCGGTCTTATACCAAGCGTTCGTCTTAAATAGCGCTCGGTCTTATACCAAGCGTTCGTCCTAAATAGCGCTCGGTTTTGTACCAAGCGTTCGTCATAATTGGTGCTCGGTCATCTACCCAGCGTTCGTTCTAATGAAGTGTTCGGTCTTATACCGAACGCTCGTCCTACCTTTGATTTCTTAACGGACGTAAATAGCGTTAGTCCAAATACTTAGAAAATGTATATTGTTGCGTTCGGTCATTGACTGGTAGTCGATTCTTTTAAACGAAAGGTTCCCAATGTAGTTAAATACTCTTCTGGTTGTATCTTCGTCCAAGTCGAGTTAACCTAACATCTTGGTACTTAAAATATTCTGAAAATTGGTTGCATCACTCTAGAGTCATTCTGATTTGGTAATGGGTCCTTCTAAATCTTGCTTTTAACGTTCGTCCTCTTCATTCAGAAAATTGAACGTTCGTCCTTTTATGAAAGTGGAACAAAGAATGAAAATGTTATTAAGATGAAGTATTAAGATGTGCGAACACTATAAGAACAGAAATTATGATTGTGGATTTTGAACGAGCGTTCCAGGGAGGAATGTCTCATATATGTTGAATATTGGATTGGTAAAGTATGACTGTGGCTATTGCTAATGCTGGCTTGGTCCATCCTGATATTCCGTGATACTCATCTTCACGTAGAAGAGGGTAGTTCATGTGTGGGAATGGCAGGAGGTTCTATTCCTTAGGGGTACTTTGGATAGAGCTAACCTCGAGTGGCAGCTGATGAGTGTATTCCAGTTACTACATCACTCGGGTGCAAGGACGCCTGTAGCTACACGGTTCATACAGTCCGGACGGTCTGTCTAGTATATATATAAATATATGTTAAGTTACATGCTTTGTGTGAATTGTAATGTTAAATGTATATGTTGATTGTATGAATTAAATTATATAAGCTTACCCTTTCGTTTTCCTTGGGTTGTCAATTGTCTATGTACGTTCGTCCTGTCTTGCAATGATCATCCGTGTGGATGTGCGCAGAAGGCGAGGCAACTCTGGAAGATGTCATCGAGGAGGATAACTTAGTCGAAGTTGAGGTGAAAGCGGAGCAGTAGGACGTCCGTCTGTCCTTTTTAGTTTTAGACGTTTGTTTTTGAATTGGACGTTCGGTTATATTAATTTTGTTAAAACCGTTCGTCCTAAAACTGTATTATTTCCGTTTCTTGTATAGTGGTTCTGTACTTAAGCCGTTCGACTTTTGAACTTCGTTTATTAATATAAAGACTGCATTGATTTACTGTTAATTGTAATTAATTCTGATTTATAGTAATTACTGTATTTTGGGATGTTACATCAACATCCTAACAAAAATCTTTATTTATTAAAAAAATTAACATAATTTTACATTTTTTTACCTTTTTAAAAAAAATAATCTTTAAGGTGACGATAGGGTCAATTGACTTTATTAACAGTCGCAATTTAACCAACACTAGAATTTAAATTGATATTTTCTTATAATACATTAATTTGCATGTCGAGATATGTTCAACTCCACTGAAGTTCAAGGGATATTATTCTCAAATAATTCCACCCTTCAGCTAAAAGTATAAGCTCATCCTACTCAATGGTGCAATTTTGTGGACTTTGCGTGTTCTTGCGTAATTCACTTGTATTCTATACAAGTCTACGAAATTATTATACACTGTTAACATCCTCAATTACTTTTAAAATATACTGGTCACTGATTTTGATATTTCAAAATGTATTAAAAAAATTTATAAAATACAAACATCAATGTATTTCTATTGTTTAGTAGAAGACAACATCAAAAATATTTAGTTATACCATATTTTACCATCAAATCATTCATATGGTAAAATATTTAAACATATTCTAATCGTTAATTTATGAGAGAGAAAAATAAAAAGTATATACCTAGGTGATCCTGCATGATTTCCACAGCTCATACTCAAGTAACATTAATGAACTCTTTCTCACAATATGGAATTTAAATATATGTTTATCCAAAGATTTTTTTCACTATGAGCTTGCATAATGTATGAAAGTTAAAATAAAATAAGAAGTATATACCTAGGCGTTTTAAATTTAAATAAAATAAAATAAATACAAATATGAATTAATAAAATATTTTAATTTCACAATGTTAATCAAATTTTAAAATAGAAATAAATGATATCTTTTGTGAGAAATTAAAAGAATAAATTATTAAAAATCTTACATAGATTAAAAATAAAAGAAAAAAAATAGTATATACAAATCTTTACAAGGTAAACTTTTAAGGATGTATTATACTAAATTCCATTTCTTAAAATAAATTAAAATATTCTAACTTACACTTTTAACATATATTTTAACTAAAGATTGGAGATGATAGATATTTCTAAAGTTATCTACACTCGATATGCACTCAACCATAAACACCTACAGTACACATCATGCATAGTTACTTAAGTTCTTATCCAGATATTGAAACATTCATTATCAAAAGAGTTTGATGAAGCTTCCTCGTAATTTCTCATAAACTTGATGCTAAAACTAACTCATTAAATGAATAGATATATCATGTTCTAGATAGTTGGGTTACCTAATTTTTTCCATGGAAATAATAATTATAATCTATATTGCAACAGACATCATCATATGTTCACAAATATCGTAACTCGAGTATGATTAAGTTAATATCTTTATATAAAATTAACCATGATAAGTTGGTGTAGTAAAGATTTACTGGTAATCATTCCAATAAACTATGTTAGACATTATTAATATAGCATGAAGATTTTATTAAAAAAATGAAAAATAAAATAAAAGCATGAGAAATCACACCAAACTCATGATAAAAATATATGAAATGTATGAGCTAAAAATACTTATAATGAAAAAAGTAAGAAAATACAAAGATATAAAAAAAAATAAATCAATGCAACACCAATAAAAAATTAATGTTCAATAATCAAATTTTTCAACACATTAAAACATATTATAGATGCTCTGAAATCCTTATTTTGAAAGATTTAGTATTAACTTTTATCATAATGAGGCTTTCTTGTAGTTTGAATTAATTCATCATCCTTCTCAAAATTATAATCTCTCCCTTCCAAAAAAGTATAGTAGTTCATTTAAAGACTATTTTCAGTTTCTTCATAAAAAAAGTTTCCTTATACATAAAAAAATTAAAAACTACATGAGAATCATTAATCATGCTTATAATTACAATTATGGAGATAGTGCAATTATATATTTATCATATAACTAAGAGATAATAATCAATTATTGTGTTTCCTCTCGCATGATGTAGGTTATGTTTTCTGCATAGAACAATCTCTTTTTATGTCAACGTAGTACATCAAAGCTGCTCAATTTTTATCATAAAGATTCATTGCTAAAGTTGGCCGAGGAAGTTTCCTTTGTAATTTCTATATCCAACTCAATATCATTTTCCAAATGTAGTTTGTCCCTTTCTAAATTTCTCAAACTTTAATGCATAATTTAAAATCTTCTAGACTTATTAAGACCACCTACCTCACTTATCCATTCTTAATTTTGATCTATAACTTTATTCATTTATATTATCATGAAAAAGTGACAAATGATACCCTAAAATAGATCTTACAAAGTTTTATTCTAATATTATATAAAATAATGTTTGGACTATTTGTTTTAAAACATTTATAAGAGAAAATTACTAGAAATATAAGTTGAATCAAGTGAGAGATGAATTGACCAAATAAATTTTTTTGGAAGAATGATTCATACTAAATCAAATCAATCATTTTTTTTACAAAAAATCTTTGAGATCAATGTATCCCGTTTTTGGGATCAGACCATATCTCCAACAATTAATATTAAGAGCTTGTTTTTAAAAGTTATTCATGTTTTAGATTTATTCTCAAGAAAATGGACGAGAACAAGTTATTTTGGTCGAAGGTGCTTCTATTAATTAATAGACCATATATTTAGATGAGTTAATTACAAGTTTTGCAATGTGGAATGAATTTTTTTATTATTATATATATTAATAGATGTTTTGTTGAAAAACTTTTGGTTGATTAGACTAACAATGAAAACCGTTGATGATTGAAAAGTCAAGAAAATTATCACATTATACACTTAAGCTTTACTATTTTTTATGTTTAACAATGTTGGAGCGCCAATAAATCTACGCTTGCTAGTGAAAAAATTTGAAAAAATCTTAAAGAAGAGAAACAAAAACAATAATTCATTCCATGAGAAGTACAATGACAAAAAGAATATTTTAATCTCTTAGTTTCACTTACTTTAGTTTTTGAAAAAAAAAATGGCATATACGGATTACGTATTTTTGCATGTAGAACACTCTGAGAATTATTCAGGGTTTCTTCTAGGGTCACCGTTACATGTAGAAGTTATCTAGAACCACTAGAACAAAGGCTGGACAAAAATAACTGATCTATACTGTATTATAGTTAACTATACTATATTATACTTAAAAAAATTGATCCACTTTTACTAAAAGTTCAGTATACTTATTTTATGGTTTAGTTTTTAAAAACTGCACTCATAACAGTTTCGGTTCAGTTAACTCTGAGAAGTGTATCTACTCTCTTCTCTTCTCTAGTTCTCGTTCAATTGCTCCGTCTTCCTAAAAAAACGTTATTTAATAATAAAATATTAATAAAAAATCGTTCAAATAAAAAATTAATAATGAATTTTTTAAGACAAAATTTTTTTATCACAAATTTTTATATTTTTTCATCAATAAACATATATTACTTTTTAAATAATATTATTTTAAGTAATAAAAGTAAAATATATTTTTTTAAATTTAATTTTATTAAATGATAAAGGAATATAAATCATAAAAAAAAAGACTATATAAAAAAATAATACTTTAAATATATTATATTCTTTAACATATTATTAAATATGTAAAAATATGTTAAAAAAACTTTTAATGATATTAAAATGTGTGTAAGCGCACACACTAAAATAAGTATTTATTTTAAAAATCAAGTTACTTTAAAATAAATATCAATATTATTATTTTTAAATGATAGTATTTTACATACTAAAACTAAAATATATTTTTTAACGTTAAATTTTATTAAATGAATATATAATGAAATATCATAAAAAAAATAGTAATGTAGCAAAAATAATTAATATTATAGAAATATCAAATGAGAAAAAAATTAACAAACGTTTAAGAGTAATTTTTCTAGTATCATCTTTTATTATATTATAATAATTAATAAATATTAGTTTAATTTTTACATAATAAAATATAAATAATAAATAATTGATTAATAAAACAATTTTACGAGGAAACAAAATAAATATAAATAAAAAATTATTTTAAAATAAAATAAGTAGATAAAAAGATAAAATAAATTATATACACATATAAAACAAAAAAATATAAATAAAAAAATAAAAAAATAAATATAAAAGTAAAATAATGTTCATGACAAAATAAATATAAATAAAAAATAAAAAATAAAATAAAATAAATAATAAAATAATTTCCATACACATATAATAATAAAAGAAATATAAATAAAATAGAAAATAATAATATCAAATAATTAAAAAGTTAATTTGTAAGACACTTATGAATAAAATAAAATAAATATTAAAATAAATTTCAATTAAAAAGAACATGTATTGTTATACTATTCAGTTTAAAAACTAGTACAATTCAGTTTAAAAACTAGTACAATTCAGTTTAAAATTAGTATAGTTACTAGTTCAGTTTAGTTTATATTGTAGTTTAGTACAATTTAGTATAGTTCAGTTCAGTCCAGTTTGATAAAACAAAAAACAGTTCATCTGAACTGTTTTACAGCTCAATTTAGTTTATACAAATTAGTTTTTAGTTCAGTACAGATTTTAGTAGTACAGTGCAGTTCAGTTCTATTTGCCCACCCCTAACTAGAACTTGTTAGGATTAACAAAACCGCCGAGATTGGAAATCATTTTTTTTTATTACATAAATTATTTGATTACCATAAAAAATGCTTAATAAAAAACACAATCAAATAATGTCAAACTAAAATTAAATATTATTACATAAAATATATTGTAAACATTGTCCAATAAAACTAATTGCTTAACATAAAAATAAGAGTATTCAACAATACAAATTAAAAAAAAAAATCACGGCACCCAATAAAAAGAAGTTGTGAGAGAAGAAGAATATTCTGGAAATGTTTTCATGAAGCCATAGTCTTTGTCAAATCGTACAAGTTCAAATTTTATTTAAAGCTATGAGAAAAAACATTGGACCCTAATAAGTAAACTAAAGTCAAACATCACATCGAAAACCTATAAACTATTCAAAAGTCAACTTCTTGGTCTAACGGTCGTTTTACAAGAGAAGCTATATATAGAAGAAAGCTTGAAGAGAAGATGTTATTGATGAGAAAGCGCATATTAACATAAGAAGAGTAGCAACAAGAAAAGAGAGAAAAGCTTAAAGTGTTCTTACACTGTCTAACGCTCAATATCTTTTGAGAGAAAAATCTTTATACAGAGATAAGGACTTTCAAATTTTGTATTGTATTTGAACACATATCCTCTCGCTAAGAATTGTTCATTTGTACCTTGTAGAAAATCCATTTGTGGATTTGTTGTAAGTTTTGGAGAGAACTCAAATACTTGATTGTTTAACTCAGGTTGAGTTGAATGTCTAGACAGTTGTTTAGGGTTAGATCCTAGAGAAACTAAACTCAGTCTAGTCAAGTTGACTAGGAAACCAGAAGTGGTGAGAATACTCGATGAGATCCTGGAGAGGAAAAACTCATGTAATCTTGGAAAATATTAGTAGAACCCCTTAAGAGTTCTTAAGGGAGAATTGGGTGTAGCTTAGGTTGAGTGAATCAGTATAAAAATGTGATTTATTACTTCTTTGTTTAGAACGTTTTCAAATTACTCATAATATTAAAACCTGGTGTATAGTCATCTTAAAACTCTTACACATTATATTTACAAACTATTAGACACTGATTTACGAAAATATTTTTAAAAACACTATTCAACTCTCATCTCTTAAGAGTTTTTAAGAGAGAATTGGACCTAACTCGGGTTTTGTATAATTGTCATTACATGAAAAATTTATTAAAAAAATAAATAAAAAAGAAAAAAGAAAAAAAAGATCACATTAAACCTATGATAAAATTGCATCACACTTATACGAAACTATTTCGAACTCCATATATAAAAAAAAAAGGTAAAATCTTCATCATTTTATCATTAGTCAATGCTCTAATAACTTTTAACTTTTAGAAGTTTTTATTTTAGTAGATTTAGTATTAACTTTTTTGTCTATTCCTATTATGATTTCTTATAATTTGAACTGACTCGTTAAAATCTTCTTTCAAGACATATTAGCTCATTTAGAAGTTATTAAGAATTTTATAGGTGAAAAGATTAATAATTACCTTATAAGCTATTTAATGTAAATTGTCACTTTAAAAAAAAAACTAACCAACTTAATTGAATTTAAAATTATACCTTAACTATAATTGTTCTATTAATCAATTTGCTAAATTTATATATTTAGCCTTGACCATTAACTAAACATGTTAAAAACCATATACAGTAACCAAAATATCTGCATTCATCTACAGTTTTAATTTCAAGCAACATGAATGATAACAAAATTTAATCAATATATTAACAAATAATTATGTAAAAACACCTAAAAATTTGAAATTGAAAGAAAGATCTTTTTCGTTCACGTACTATTGGGAAGCATGTTAAAGTTTACCAGGTTTAAAATAATCTACAAATAACCTTCAATAAAATATTTTAATACCGACAAGAAAATCTCAACGTCAAACAAGTATATATATGAAAGAATAAAAATAACATATAAAGAGAGAAAAAATCACGAACACAAGCCAAAAGGCCTATCATATCCTTTAAAACATTTTGGATATTTTTGTAGCCAAAATTCTTTGTATAATCCCCTCATACAAATGTAAAATTAAAACACTTATTGTTTCTGTATAGGATCGAGTCACCTAAGTCCTATACAATTTCTTCCAAACGTCGTCCGGTTCATGTTTCCTCCAGTTTCCGTCCGGTCAAGTTTCGCCCAATCTCCTGTACACCAGCCGGAGGTGTACCTGCTAAAGATGCTCCGATGCCAAAGTTAGTGATAGTCCGATCGGTAAGTTAGTGCTATAATAAATGCGTAATTAATGAATCTACCTGTTTTTTACTTTGACTTGTATTTATAATTTTGGTTATGGACCTTGATTAACGAAGCCTTAATCACGACCCAAATAGGACTTAATTATCCTTAATCAGTGTTTTACCTTAATTATGTCGGAAAATATCTTCCTCGACCGGTCGGCCATTCGTGCCTCGGTTGGACGTCCAGTATCATCAGTTTTGGAGGCATCTTCCCGACCAGTCGACCTTGTCGCTTGTGCCTCGGTCGTCTGGGACGTCCGGTATCCCTAGTACACTTATGTATCAAATTACTTAGGAAACCTCACTCCAATATCTATTCCTAATTATGAAATCAAACAACTGAGCCTTAAATATTTCCATCACTTGCTGCATATCGCCAGAGGCTCTCCATTTATTAACATCACATTAAACACAATTAACTATGACAAAGTTATTTATGCTAACTTTTCACTTGAGCAATTAACCACTTTCACTTAAACAATTAACAAACACAACAAATCTACCTCTTAATAAAATAACTACTGCCAAAAATATAATTAAATACATGATAGATATAACCATATATCTTCTAAGACAAAAAGTAACAAGTAAAACTTAACCAAGAAAACTAACCACAATTTGTATAACTATTGATAGATATATTTGTTTTTAGTGATAAGCTTACTCAAGTGTCTATAATTCATATATAATCTATAACTATCATTCTTCTTTAGTTAATAACTACAAATAAAAAAAAGTATATAATTCATAACTACCATAACTAAAGGGGCTTCCCCTACGCATCCATAAAAAGTAAATGCATGAACGAACGCTCCTACAAAAGAGTAGGCCAACAACTGACCGAGCGTCCTAAGGTTCGACCTTCACGTTCGTCTCTTCCAATGCTTCTTCCAGCAACTCTTCTCCTTCTACTCCCACCCACAGGGTGATCATCGCAATGCAAGGACGAACGAACAGGAATACATGACAAGACAGAAATAGGGTAAGCTTATGTAATTTAATTCAAGTATCAAATATATTTCACACAATCAACTAAACAAGATAAATCATTAACTCTTTCATGCAAAGCCTAATACTAGACTCTGACTGTCCGGACTGTATGAATTCTGTGTAGCTACGACGTTCGTGCACCCGGGTGATGTAGTAATTAGGATACCCTCAACAGCTGCCACCCGAGGTTAGTCCTATCTGTCCAAATTAACCATAAGGACTATGACCTCCTGCCATTCCCACACATGACTTACCCTTCTCTACGTGAGAAACTAGTAATCACGGAATATCAAGATGAATTGTCAGCTTAGCTTTATCCACATTCATACTTTACCAATTTCCAATATTCATTCATGAGATATTCCTCCCCGAAATACTCTTTCATAATCAAAGTCATTTCATCCATATCATATTCCATCATCTTTCATCATTAAAACTTCAACTTAACCAATTTGAATAAAGATCTCGTAGGATACCAAACGTTAGTTTTTAACCCAAAACGAGACTGAAAACTTGGAGTGAGACCGAGATGTCTCCAACTCAAAACTAATCAAATCGAGAGAGTTACTCACTTGTTGTGAAAGGGACCGAATACAATAATACTTCTCAGAGACCAATATAATTGAACGTTATTTTCCAAGTGAGCCAATTTAGTGAACTGACTCTTGAGATTTCAAACCGAACACCGTAAAGCCTAGGCTGAGTACTAAGACTATAGGCCGAAACCAATTAAGACAGATATTGTAGGACATCAAATAATAGCACTTGACGGAATCATATGAAGAAACCAAATGCCAATAAATACTTAGCTTCTTAATAAGTTAAACATCAAGGAAACCGAATGTCAGTCGAAGACCGGGCACTGTAGAGAGCAAATGCTATTGAGTTTGGATGAACGCTCTTATTATAAAGATAGATTACGGAAATAAGAACTAGCGCCTGATGTAAGACCGAGCACTTACTTAGTACGAGCGCTTTGTGTAAGACCGAGCACTACTTAGTACGAGTACTTGGTGTAAGACCGAGCACTACTTAACTTATAGAATAAATGCTTGATAAATATAAGATATCATTTAACTAATGTTCAAGAACGAACGAAATATACAAATACATATAGATATACTGAAGTTTATAATCAAATACCAAGGAACGAATATCCTTGGTTGAATGCTTAAGTACAAATATTACAAAACGAAACGAAGACGCTAGTCTTCAACTAGAATTCTCTCTAAATGAAAGAATCCAGTTCCAACCGAGTCCACAAGAAAATCGAACACTATATCGAACGAACGCTGGTCTAATACCAAACAATTATTAAGAACGAACGCTATTGAGAACGAACGTTGGAATAATTGAATGATCAATACTGACTCTCGACAACATGGTCTAATACCAAACACTTATTAAGAACGAACGCTACTGAGAACGAACACTTGTATAATTGAATGGTTAATACTGACTCTCGACAACATGGTCTAATACCAAACACTTATTAAGAACGAACGCTATTGAGAACGAATGCTTGTATAATTGAATGGTCAATACTGTCTCTAGACAACATGGTCTAATACCAAACACTTATTAAGAACGAACGCTACTGAGAACGAACGCTTGTATAATTGAATGGTCAATACTGACTCTCGACAACATCCCTACCCATTTCATGGCTTTCATTAATCATCAATACTTTTAAACAACATACCATATTTCATCATCAACCAAATAATCAAACACAATATCATTCCAGTTTCTCATCGCTTAGATTCATATACTTATACAGCCAACAATGCAGTAACAACCATATTTCATATTCATTCAGCAATCAACGAACATGCATCCATTCAAAGCAACAAAATAAATCAAATTATATAAGCTTCCCTTACCTCTAAGCTAGCCGAAATCAAATTATACCACACGGCTGAGGGAAGAGAGAACATACCAACTCAGAACCCAAAACCGATCGGCTCAAACGGAAGCCCTTGACACCGGAGGAGTAAAAACAGTGCCTGAATGGTGATCGGAGGAAGAAAATGTGAGAATTTCTTAGAGAGAAGATGAAGGAGATGTAGAGAGAAGGAGGAGAAAATGGATTTTCAGTAGGTGGAAAACGATGGTTGCATGCAGAGGGAAGAGAGAACATACCAACTCAGAACCCAAAACCGATCGGCTCAAACGGAAGCCCTTAACACCGGAGGAGTAAAAACGGTGCCTGAATGGTGATCGAAGGAAGAAAATGTGAGAATTTCTTAGAGAGAAGATGAAGGAGATGTATAGAGAAGGAGGAGAAAATGGATTTTCAGTAGGTGGAAAACGATCGTTGCATGCAGAGAGTGGCGTAAATTTTGAAACTTTGAGTTTTACTTCTACCTTCCACACACCTATCTTCCACTATCTGATTTTCAGACATCCCTTCCTTGACATTTGTAATCCACTATGTAAGAGTTTTTAATGGTTTTAAATGGATTCTGACAAACTCTAAAACTCACGTAATTTTAAAATTCGATAAATTTAATTAAAAAATTCACCGAGTTTCAAAATCTAATATTTATTTATCTCAAATTTTGAAATCCAATATATATTACTCTTCAATTTTAAAATCCAATATTTATTTCCTTCCAATTTTGAAATCCAATATTTATTTCTCTCGATAAATCTACAATTTTTTATATATTCATTTAAATTAACATAAATTAAATATGTTGAATAATTTTAATTTAATAAAAATTCAAATAAAATTTATTAAACATTATAATTAGTTTAATTTAATAGTTTAATATAATTTATGTTAATATTTTAATATTTTAACATATAGTTTATTAAAAGAAGTAAAACACATTTAAAAAATAAATAAAAACAAAAACATTTTAAAATAAAAATAGACAAAAAATAATAAAATCAATACTAAATTTCAAAATTCAAAAGTGTTCATTAGATTATTTTGAAATTTAAGAAAGTAAAAAGAATGAAAGTAAATGTATGAAATCATTAAAAGAGAGAAAAAAAATATCCTTATCATAAAGAATAATTTAGATATTAAAAGGAAGTTTAGAAGTTTAAGAAGAAACTTAAAAGCACAATTATTGTTAAACAAGCTAAAACCCAATAAAAACACTTTCTTTTCGTTCTTCCCATTGTTTCTCTTTTCAAAAACTCCAAATTTCCCCTTTTTCTTCATTCTCATTTTATTGTCTTTTAGTGACTTATGACTCCACAAATATTAATAAAAAGGGTATTGCATTTTTTACCAGGTATTTAGTTTTCAATTTTATTTGAAAAATGACAAGAATTATACTAAATTTTTTTTTTATGATTTTAACTAGAAATCATGGACTACTTGATTTAAAGCCGGAACATAATATTTCTCACTGACATCTCGAATTTTACATACTAAAATAGAATCACTCACCTTATTTTCTAAATAGTATTTTTAATATTCAATCTTTCACGCCTTCTCAACCAAAACTTTCTTCAATCAATTTAATATTTTTAATTCATCTACGCTTCAAATCCACGTATCTATCCTCTTTTACATTCCCCTCGAATACAAAATTAATTAATATTTGGAAAGTAATTTGGTAAAAAGAAAAAGTCGTATTTACGTTTGCACTTATAAATGCAAAGCTTTCTTAAGCAGCAATAACACTACAGAAATCCCAGTAGTAAAATTCTAGAGCAAGAAAAATTAAACCAGTTGTTTTAGATATTTAAAGGTGAAAACAAAGTAGTTTTGAAAAATCATTTAATTGCCAAGTATGTGTTAAAAATTCAAAAATTAAAATTACCCTTTTCACATTGAAAACAAATATATCTGATTCATTTTCAAAGATTCACTTCATTAACCATTCAAACAAAGGCAACTTCAAACACATATCAGACATGTATCACATAGAACATCTACCATTTTCAAAGAACTACACTTAGATATTCCATAATTCAAACTTGAAAAATACGCATCTAACATAGCCAAATGAACAAAACCGGAGGATAAGAGAATTGCAAAATTCGGTGGTTCTTAATGTCATCCATTCTAACAATTAAGATATCATAACCAAAACAAGAGAAGGCATTTCTGAAACTCTCCACTCAAACAAGAAAAAAGATAACAGCTTTCAATCACCCTTCTTCCTAAAAGAGCATCCCTCAGTTAGTCTTGCCCGTCCACCAGTTGGCTGGCACAAGACAGTCTGGCAGTTCCCACATACAACAACAGTCTGAGAGTGGCTAAACACAGTCGTTCTGCAGTAAAAATTCCATACCAATCAAAAAACACAATCAAACTGACCTAGTTCCCAATTAAAATCAATCAAAAATACACAACCCAAACGACCTAGTTCCTAATTAAAATTAATCAAAACTATACAATCCAACTGACATAGTTCCCAATTAAAATAAATACAATAAATACAATCCAACTGACGTAGTCCCCAACTAAATCAAATAAAAAAGAATACAACTAACCTACCTCAGTTCCCAAATAAATTCAATAAAAGCAAAGAAACAACTTACATGTTAAAGCAACCCTGACACTTAACATCCTGCAAAAGAAGAAAAAGATCAACAAACCCAGTTGGACAATAACTAAAAATTCATCAGAGTAATATCCCTTTCAAGAACAGCAAACATTAATTTGGGCAAAATTTTCGTTTCAATCAAAGGAAAATTAAAACAGAGTTGGAGCATATATGTGACAATACCATGAAGAAAGAGTTTGGGGACTGAACAAGACGCTTAAGTTTGTGCTTCCTCTTCTCAATCTCAGCGGGAGGATTCAGCAAATCAATATCATTTTGAAGAACCTATTTAACACACAAAGAAACAGTTATTCATCAAGACCAAAAAATTAAAACACAGTTCAGAAAATCCGCCAACAACACATAACGTGAAAAGGGAAAACGGAAGAATGAATAAATGTTAACATATTCCGGTATCTTTCAAGCATATCTTCTCCAGCTAATATGAAAACAAGGGCAAAACAAAGTTAGATCTAATGCGATGAAAAGGGTACTCACCATGTTGGGCAAAGAATTTGGAGGAATTAAAAACCCTAGAGAAGGTGTGAGTTGCGGCTGAAGAAGAACAAGGTTTAGGGTTAATATCAAATGGTTCTTATATAAAGAAGGATGTGTCCAATATATCTTTCTCAACAGGCCCGGCCCAAAAGTATGGTTTCTTCTTACCAAAGAAAAGCAAATTACTTCTAAAACAAATTATAAAAGAAATAAAATTATTTATATCAAAGCTGTTATTTTAAATTAAAAGATATAATTTTAATTTAGGCATAATTTAAATATGAAATTAACATTAAAATATTTAAAAAATGTATTTTTCATATTTGTTTCCTATAAATACTATTTCAATAGATATTTTATCATCACGGTCATTTTTTTTTATTATAAAAATTAAATATTTTAACTTTAATTATAATATTTTTAACAATAATATATATTTTGTTTACACCATAGCTATTTTTTAAAATGAAATTATATTAATATTAATATTTAAATTTTCTAATACTCTGTTGATTACAATTTGATGAGATCTACATTCGTTTTTTCAAAAACCTTATCTTTGTATAAACAATGTAATTAATTTTTTATATGCATTGTAATACATAATACCATACATCATAATACAGAGGACTTGTAATAGTATCACAATAATACAAGACATAAAAATATTAAGTTATTTATAATATGTGTAATAATTTTTAAATTAAATAATATATAGATATATAAAAGATTTTTTATTTTTCAAGTAAAGCTATATATATATATATATATATATATATATATATATATATATATATGGAAAAATAATTTATCTATAAATGAGACTTTTGTACCAAACTAGGCAAATTTTCCTGCCATATTACGAAAATAGGCAAATTTTGACCGAAAGGGAAGTCGTGGGGGCTGAACGACTTCTAATGAAGAAGTTGTGCCCCCCTACACGACTTCACACTATTCATTTGACCAGTGTTGAAGTCGTGCATCCCAAAAACGACTTCATGGTGTTGTAATCGATTACCGAGCACTGTAATCGATTACAACGTGTTGAAGTTGTGCCCTCCTGCACGACTTCACCTTTGTAGGCAAAATTGACAGTGGTAATCGATTACACCCTTCTTGTAATCGATTACCAGGAGGTTCAGTGTGGATAAACTTCTTGGTAATCGATTACAACAAGAGTGTTCAGTGGGCAAAAACTCTCTGGTAAGCGATTACAACCTTGTTGTAATCGATTACCAGAGTGTTTGGGTGTTGAATGACATTTTTATTTTGTTGTAAAGCATCATTAGAGGTTATTTATGTCTAATTATTTTAATATTTGCAAGCACACATGGTTCTTGATGACATTGTGATGTATTGTTATGTGTAGGAAGAGTAATGTTTTTAATGTAAATACAACAAAGTAAAAGCATAAGGAAAACTCATAAATGAAATTTGAACTATTTTATTGAATTCAAAATGCATTACAAAAGCAAAAAGCTAAAAATAAAAAAAAATGAAAGTACAATAAAATTGAAATGTATCTAGGAAGATGATCCACCATGTGGACCAAAATGACGACGCAGATAGTCAATGTCGTGCTCTACATGCTCAACTCGAGCATCAATTGTATCAAAGCGATCACCCATGTTCAGCTCCAGTTGTTGAAATCTTGCATTCATGCTTTCATTCATAGTATTGAAGCTGTCCCCAACAAATGTTCGGAGATCATTGATCCCCCTCATGACGTCATCAAATGAAGTAGCTTGTTGTTGAAGAAGGGGTGGTGGTGGTTGTTGTTGAGGACGAGCTTGATTATGGCGTTGAGGAGGAGGAGGAGAATATTTGTGAACCCATTTGTTGTCAGCGTTTTGGGTCAATCCAAAGGAGTTTATCACTTGTCCTGATATTGTGATATGCCTATTACGTGGGGCAGATATTTCATCATTCAATTCAATTTGAAAATGTTGTAGGATCCGGGTGACCAAAAATGGATATGGTAAAGGAGCATCTGGCCTCAAAGCCTTCTTCTTCCTATGTCGGATGAGATGGCTCCAGTTTATCTGCTTTGTCGTCATTATAATCCACATTAAGAGTATATCTTCCTCGGTAGCCTGTGCAAAGTTAGAAACATATGGAAACAAAACACGGCATATAACATAATGTAATATTCTAGCCTCAGCTGTCATAGAGCTGGCTAGAATTCTACTCATACGAGGTTTGTATGGCAAACAAATCAAGTCTCTTGCTACGTCCATATTGTATTGATCCTCCCATACCTAAACTAATTTACCTTCAAATTTCAAGCCAACAGAGGTTAGGTTGGCTATGGTAGCTAATAAGCTGGGTTTGCTAATCATTTTCACATTTTTTACCTTAGTCTTCATGGTTCCATTATCAGAAAATTTGAGGTTGCTATAAAAGACACGTACTAAATCAGGATAATAGGGTGTAACATCATAGAAAAAAATCATTCAAACCCAGATTTTTCAGTATGTCAAAAAATTCAAAACCGTGACTGTTGAAATATTCTTCATCTAGCTCTTTTGGGTCAATGACTTGACGGTCACTAAAAAGTGAGAAATACCTTTCCGATAGTGCAAGGGTCGAAAACTGAAGATTTTGGTGTGCTGAAGTCGGTGATGGTGGTGGTGAGGGTGAGAGTGAGCTTTCAATCGGTGAAGGTTGACGGCGGCGACGTCCCGCAACTGTAGAAGATGAGCCCCTAACCCTTTGCCTCTTTGAAGATTTCGCCATTTGAGATTGCAATCGGTGGAAATTAAAGAGAATTGAAAGGAGAGTGGGAAAATGTTGTTTAGAAGTGAAAAGAGTAGAAGAATGTGTGATTTTTGAGGTTCGAGAGCTGCTGTAATGGTGGAGAGGCGTTGCAGATAGTAGGGGAAAGAGTGAGTGTTCGTGAGGAGAGAGAAAAAGTTGAATTTATAGGGTAGGGTTTCGCTGGTAATCGATTACAGGGTTTCTGTAATCGATTACTAGAAGATCTGGTAATGGATTACGGAAAAACTTGTAATCGTTTACCAGAGGCACTAACTAGAAATATATTAAAGGGGAACTTCATTACAAACTTAAAAATTATTACAAAACATAACATATTATTATTACAATCATCCAAGTTGTAGTCTTAAAGAGTTGTAAAGAGTTGTAAACAATTTAAAACAATATAAAGAGGGTTAAACAATACAAATTATTATGACATTGGAAATATGAATCTTCTTCTTGTTTGTCCGTGTTCGTCTTTGTAAGTCCAATCTTTGAGATCCTCGTAGTGCTCAGCGTCAGTTGGAGGACAGATATTTATTGTTTGGACGAAGAGTTCAATATACTGAGACGTGTTTGGACGTTTAACAGATCTGTCAATAGTTTGTGCATTTTGCCAATGTCCAATCATCTGTGCAATGTCATTATCACATTGAATGGAAGTTGTATCATGAATAAGGTGGTTGTTACGTACCTTTATTGGACAACGATAATCAATATACGTGACAACTTTTTTGTTTCCACACTGGACAATTTCACTTATTTGAGTTAGGAGTTCATTGAATGTTGAATTTGATTGATTGAGGTGTTGACTTTTGCATCTGATCGAAATTCTAACCCGTACCCAGACCGACTTTCTATGATTCCAGCACCTTTTAGTTGACCTCCGAAATAGATTATTGTAGGTGAGTTCAGAGTGTCAGTTGTGGGTGTCACAGATGAACATGATGCATTTGTTGGATTCATAAGACTCATGATTTGGTCCGGAGATCTTACCCATGTAACATAAATTTCTATGACTGTGTTAATGGGAAATTGAGACTTACATGTTATCATTTGTCTGACATCTTCATCTGATCGTAGCTTAAATGCTTCATATGAGATATTTTGATCAGCATTAATTGTGGGTCGGCGGAAGTACAACTTGTTGATGGTTGTGTTAGTTGGTTTGTCAGACGTTATGCAAACTTTTTCCTTAAGGAGTTTGTGGGTGCAATCGTATGGGATGCGAAACAATTTTGGATGCTGACATATAAATTCGACCCCATGATCGAAATTCCTAATTTCGCCGTCTTGAAATAAGGCAACAAGGTATGAATTATATAGGTTTTCTGTGTCAGTGGCATCCATGCCAACAATTCCATTCTCGTACGAGTTCATTTTTTGTAGGGGATGAACTTTGGAATGAGTTGAACTTGAATGGGAATTTGGATATGACTACGGAGGAAATAATAAGTAGGAGAAAGTTATGTTTTAAGGTTGTGTGCAAAACTACAAGATGTTTGCATGTATTTATAGTGGCAAAATGTCAAGTGTTGTCCAATCACAAAAAATGAGTTGAAAAGGACAAAACAATTTTATGACATAGTTTTTTTTTCATAATTAAAAAAAAATATACAAAGTACATAATTATACAGAAATTAAGTTCATATCTATGTCCTCTAGTCCCACAAGTTGGTCTTCTTCGTTGTTGTTGTCATCGCCTTTGTTATTGTGGTGCGGGAGTCTGCGTGTCTTCGTATTCAACACTGTGTTGAGTTTCAATCGACTGTTCTTGGTATTGGAAATCTATGGTCGGTCGATAAACGTTTTTTTGATGAAGAAGCGTGTTGATATGAAGACGACAAAGTCATTGTCGAGGTTCCAAAATAATTCGAAGGACCTGCACTAAAAGTTGAAGGACCTGCAGTGAAGGTTGAAGGACCTGCACTACACGGTGTTGATGGTGGAAAATATCTGTAAGAGCTTCCAATCTGAGGATATGATGATGTCGGTGGGATGTGTTGTTGGAAGGTTGGATACGGAGATGGATATGGATAGTGCAGGTGGTCAGAAGAAGACCTTTGTGGTTGAAAATGTTGTTGAGGATCCATGTCATACTGTTGAATACAATGTTTAGGTTAGGTTGGCAGCAAAAAGAAAGCCTTGAATAAATTAAAATATGAAGATATTGTTGTACCTCTTCGTTTGTTGACTCTTCAATAGGAGAAACATAGCGGATTGTATGACTTATATACCATTGCATGTACTCGAATTCATCGCGCAAGTGACCATTTCTGTTGAATGGAATACCGTTAAATACACGATTGTGACGGTCATTCCATAATGCAATCCACTGTTGATGGTGTTCTTGCCAATTCCAATTTGCGCGTCCTCTCATATCATGTTCATGTTCGTCATCTAGATTCATTGGTGTTTGCGGGACAGTCTATTGAAATCCAAATTGACGCATGACACACTCTGATTGTTGGTATTCTACAACAGAGAAGCATATCAGAGGCACAACTACTCGACAAGTGGGGGGCAGTTCCACTGGAATGATCTGACGAATATCATCACGTTTGTACGGTGTCCATATGAGCTGAAATATTGAAATTATTGTTTAGAATACAATTTATACATTTATTGCAAAAGACAACACGTACATATGTAAGAGGTGTTAAATACCTATTTAGGTGAGAGGTCGTCCAATTTTTGACAAAATTGTTGTACAGTTGTGGTGTCGTGGAATATTGACTACGTTGTTCGACACCATCTTTTCGCCAACGGAAAAACAACACCGGTAGAAATGTCTTCCTGAGTGACTTCATGTATTTGTGGAGAGATACATGTTATTCTTTCCCATGCCCAGCATTGCAACAATATCATGCAGCCTCCGATATTGTCTTGATCCACCCTTGTACCATGATCGAGGGCACGGTACAAGCAGGAAAGCATTGCAAATGCCCAACTATAGTTTGAGACGTTCTGCAAGTCAGCTAAAAGGGGCAGATACATCAAATGAACCATACTTGCAGATGTATCTGAAATGATTATGCTGTTAATTATCATCAACATATACGCTCTAGCGTATTGTTGAATAACCTCTTGTGTGGCATCATGAGGCAATTAGCGAAATGTATTATTCAGCCAAGACAATTTAATTCTGTTGCCTCTGACATTGTTCTCCAAAGGAAAATCTCCTAGTAGTTGTTGACAAAAAAATGTTAGAGGACCACTACTGATGCCAGTGACAACATGACCTTCAATCGGAAGCCCAAGTTGCAATGCAACGTCTTCCAATGTTATAGTAATTTCCCCAAGAAGCAAGTGGAAAGTATGAGTCTCCATTCTTCACCTCTCAACCAAAGCAGTCACTAGCAAGTGATTTATTTCCATATTTGAAACTTTCAAAATATGGTTAAACCCTCCTACTTCTAGTATATTCATGACTCTTTGATCGAGTTGGTCGACATGTTTTGATATCTATATTGCATGCCTTCTTGGTCGAAGTACTCTTTCAGTGCCTTCCCAAATTGCCTTCACAATATGTTTGTCTTGAAGACGTAGAAGGAACATATCGACGGGAAGTTGACGTGCGAAAGTCATTACGAATATTTTTTTCCCACTTTGATTGAAAACAAATGAATATAACTAAGCATTGATGTCCATACCTACTTTCACGTCTTGTGATGGCACGAAGAAAACAGAATGTGAATACAATGCTTCTGAGGTTCCCTTCACCAATTTATTAACGAAGCATTAATGCTCATACCTACTTTCACGTAGTTGAAAAGATGGGATGCACAACAGGAATCAAAAATAAGTGGTGCAGGTTGAAGGAATCAATAATGGTGGCTACCACGAAGAGAGACATGCAGAGTGAATAGGAAGGCATGCATAGTGAATAGGAAACGTAAAAAGAAAAGTCAATGCCTATTTTGAAGTACACATAGAATACTTTAATTAATATTGGAAGTAGTAGATTATTTTTATTAAAATGTTTATAATAGGTTATACATGTTCTAATAAATTTTTTTATTGAAATGAAATTTTTATAATTTTTTGATATTTTTTTGGATTTTTTTCGAATTATATTAAATAAAAAAATAATTTATGTAAATAAAAATAATTTAAATAAAATAAAAGATGAAAAAAGTGAAATTGTGGAGTAGACGACTTTAATTAGTGACGTCGTACACCCCTGCAACTTCACTTTTTTCATTTTTTATTTTATTTAAATCATTTTAAATTACTAAAATTAGTTTTTAAATTCTAAAAAAATTCAATAAATTAAGTTTATAAATAGGAAATAAATATAAAATATATACAACTATTTACATACATCTAAATATACATAAATAATTTTTTTACATATTTTTTACAAAGAAATCAACCAAAATTATATTTTTAATATTTTTATACATCAAATAAGGTTGTTAAAAAAACACATAAGTTACTTCACATTTTTTACATATTTTTTACAAAGAAATCAACCAAAATTTTATTTTTAATATTTTTATACATCAAATAAGGTTGTTAAAAAAAACACATAAATTACTTCACATATGTCATTTAAAAATGGTATTTAATTTTTTTTATTCAAATGAATTTTTTATAATTTTTTTGATCTTTTTTGGGATTTTTTTCGAATTATATTAAATAAAAATCTAATTTATGTAAATAAAAATGATTTAAATAAAATAAAAAATGGAAAAAGTGAAATTGTAGGGGTAGACGACTTTAATTGGTGAAGTCGTGCACCCCTACAATTTCACTTTTTCCATTTTTTATTTTATTTAAATCATTTTAAATTACTAAAATTAGTTTTTAAATTCTAAAAAAATTCAATAAATTAAGTTTATAAATAGGAAATAAATATAAAAATATATACAACTATTTACATACATCTAAATATACATTGTCAACACCCAATTTCGTCCAGGTGACTAAATAATATAAATTTTTTATTTATTTTTATTTTGTTCTCTTTTATGTTAGTTTATGTTACTGTATTTTATTTAGTTATTTTTAAGGGAAAAAAAAGAAAATAAAAGAAAAATGAAAAAAAAGCAGGTTTGAGATAGTTAACTAAGCCTTTTGATATGTCATGCGACAATGCTTCAACACACAGTAAACACCTCTACACGAAATCAACTTCTTTCCGTTTTCTGGAAAGAGCCCTCTGTGCACCATGGGTTATGCTATTAATTATACACCAAAGGGGAATGACGTTTGGACAAGAGTGGCGGCTTTGGCAGATGGCTCTTGATTCTCAATTGATCCTTATGGGCTAAATGACAAGGGAGCGGATCCCTTCATCAGGATTCAATTTTGATTCTTCCATCGAACATACCCCCACTAGCAGAGCCTAGCCACACAACGTTTGACCCTTCCTCACCTCCACCTTCAACCATAATCCACTCTCGTTACCACAACCTAACCAGAAACTCTTGACTCCCCTCACCTCCCATACCATTCATCATTCATCAGCTAACTTCACCTACAACAAAGAAATAATATAGGCCATGTTCAGAAAGGAGGATAAGTAAGGAGATTGACCGACGACTACAAGCCATAGCACAAATGCGAAATCAGTCCATAGAGTCAACATGAATCACACCATCACCACCTTCAACAATTAAAGAGTAGCGCTCCCTTTGCATAACCCAAACCTGCAAACTGATATCCCACATCGTAGCCCAAATTCCAGAAGTCCACCTTTGTTGATCCATCATCTTCCTATCTTTTCTGCTAGAGAAAATCCTAGTAACCTCTACCTAAGCCGAATTTCACTGGTGGTGAGGAAGTTACAGCACCGCAAACGGAGGAATCCATGAATGTGGAGATAGGCGAGCCCAAATCGAAAGAAAGAAAAATGGGGTAGTGTCAATGGTGGCATGCTAGGCTGTTGGTGGTGGAGCCGAGGCGGTTGCCGACGTTAGTTGCGTGTATCAGCGGTGAGTCTGGGCCGTGTGTGAAGAAGAGAAGGAGAGAAAGGGGAAACCCCTGCCTTCGAGCTGTGCCAAATGGAGGGTGACAAAGGAGATCGTTCTCCCTTATGTTGTTTCTGGAGTAGAAGATGGAGTGGCTGGATGCGGAAGAAGGCATGTCTCCTGTGGTTATAGCAAGCGGCAGTCGGCGATGAATGGGAGCGCTTCTCTCTCACGCGCGAAGAGAAGAGGAAGAAGGGGAGCCTAGTGTTGTGGCCAGCGATGGCTCCGGTGGCGAGTGTCGTCGCTAATGCGTCGCGAACCGCGGCAAGTGGTGGTCGGTTGTGTGAAGGTTGAGTCGTGACCGTCGTGTGGCAGAGGTGAGTGTCCATGGGTTCTTTTGTTCAGAGGAGAAGACCCTGGGTCCTGACGCTGCTTACACAAATGAAATGAGGCTGGTAGAACCCCTAATGGGTTTCTGGTTGGGAATGAGAGGCTTTGGGCTGAAACTCATTCCGTTTTTGCAAACAAAAAAAAAGAGGACCGGGCATTGGGCCCATTTCGGGATGCACCTCCAATTTCATCTTTACACTCCCAGCCAGATATAAAGTTGGAGAAAAAGGACTTTGGCCCAAACTAAAGAGCCTCAATTTTACTCCGCACCTTTGGTTTTCATCTCTACATCCCTATTCTTATTGGAATTTTATGTTGCTTTTATTTTGTATTTTTGCTTTTACTATTTGTTTGATTATTAGGTTTTATTGTATGTAACCCCTTGTATGATGACCCCATCCCTTTGTCTTATTTTTGTCTTATTTTTATCTATTGAACTTGTTTGTTTTACATAAAAATTATAAAGTAAAAAAAAAAGATGCAATTTTAAAACTACAAAAAAATGATTTTCTAATATTTTTTTTTAAAAAAAGAGAAGGATATGAGTGCTCGTGCGATCGTCTGCATCAGCCTAGTACTCGATACTTTCAAGTCTTTCTAAATAATCAAATAACGGTATGAGCACTCGTGTGATCGGTCACATCGTCCTAGTGCTTAATATCGTTCTTTCTCCTTTTAAAAAAATAATCAAAAAATATTTAAATATCGTTTTAAAGTTTAAGCACATGTGTGATCGTTCGCATCGTCCTTGTGCTAAAAACCTTTTCTCTTTCTTTTATAAAAAATACCAAAAAAATATTTTAAAGGTTAAGCACATGTGTGATCGCTCACATTGTCCTTGTGCTAAAAACTTTTTCTCTTTCTTTCATAAAAAAATAACAAAAAATATTTTAAAGGTTAAGCACACATGTGATCGCTCGCATCGTCCTTGTGCTGAAAACCTTTTCTCTTTCTTTCATAAAAAATAACAAAATCTCATTTTCGTAGACCATGCCTTATCATTTTATGGTTTTTCCGTAGTTTTTCAGAATAAACTATGGTGGCGACTCCAAGTCTCTTCTTTTCAAACCCATTCTTTTTTGGATCGTCGTCCCGTCGCGATTCCGGTTGCGACATACATAAATAATTTTTTTACATCTATTAAAACATCTCTCAACATCTTTAACTCTTACAAAAAAAGATTACTCAATAAAAAAGAAAATCATGACAGTGTGTCCTGTATCCGTAATACTTTATATTAATCAATCAAATGTACTAACTCACTGCATGCATCCAATCCTATACATAGCTGATAACTCATGCATGCATGCATGCAATCCTATACATAGCTCATGCTGGCAATGAAAAGTAGTACTTGCCTACTTCAAACCGTAACAACTTCCATGTCCAAACTGAACTTCAAACTTCAAATTTCATTATATATATCATTCCTTCACCAATCCATCTTCACAGCCAAATTTGACACTCAAGAAATCTCATCTTACTCCAATCTTTCTTTTTCTCGTGAACATTTATTTCGTAACGGCATCGTGGAACTTTGGAACATCTTCATCATCGCAAATCATCGACGAACAACCTTTGATATTAGATAATGTTGATGAATTCATCAAAGATGATGAATTGGATAACATACTTGACGATGAACACAATGACGACGACCACATGACACAATCATCTCAACATGTCATCCCAGAGCTGCATGACAGTATGCAATTGCAGTTAAAGGAGGAAACTATTGCGCAATCAAACAATATCACATCACCAACGGTTACAAATACAACGTTGTTGAATCGAAGCCTAACATTTATGTTATTCGATGTCTGGAATACCACAACGACTGTCAATGGTGTTTGAGGGCAACCTATAGCAAAGTTCGTAAATATTGAGAAATCAAGAATATCGACGGACAACATACGTGTTTCTCAAACATACTATCTCAAGATCATACAAATCTTGATAGTACTCACATTGTCGCAATCGTATCAAATTTTGTCTGCACAAACCCCTCCATTCCCATCAAGAGTTTGATTGCAGATATTAAAGCTCGATTCAGATATTATGTGTCATACAGAAAAGCTTGGATCGCAAAACAGAAGGCTCTTGCTATGGAGTTTGGGGACTGGGAAGAGTCTTATAACCATCTGCCAAGGTGGTTGCATGCCGTGAAGGATGCAAATCCTGGTACAATTTTACAATGCACTACTTCTCTTGTGGAGATTGATGGAGAAACTGACAATAATTGCTACATTACGGAAAGAGTTTTCTGGTCTTTCGGTCCTTGCATAGAAGGATTCAAATATTGTAAACACATTCTCCAAGTTTATGGAACATTTCTATCAGGCAAATATCATGGGACTTTGCTCACTGCCATAACTCAGGATGGCAATATAAATCTTTTTCCATTGGCATTTGCCATTGTAGAAGGTGAGACAAAGGAGGCCATGATATGGTTCTTTCAACTACTGCGAGAACATGTTTGCCCTCAACAAAATATTTGCATCATCACTAACAGAGGAAAGGGTATCCTATCGGCCTTAAGATCAGAAGAAGTTGGTTAGGAAGAAGATGGTTTCAACTCTGTTTATTGCATACGTCATCTAGCCTCCAACTTCAACAATAAATTCAAAAATCAGGACCTCAAAAAACAATTCATCAATTTAGGTACTACTACAAACTTTTTTACTACCAATTTACTGTTTATATTTTGATAACATAATTGTACAAATTTTTTATTTATTACGTCCTTACAGCTTACGAGGTCAAGCAACCCATTGTCACGACAAAGTTTACTACACTAAGAGACCAATACCCACAACAAGTTGATTGGATAGATAAAATTCTATTAAAAAAATGGTCTCAAGCTTTTGATGGAGGGAGATGATATGGACATATGACCACTAATCTTGCTGAGTGCACCAACTCTGTTTTAAAGGGAGCACGTTCATTACCAATTTGTGCTCTCATCAGAACAACATTTGAGATGACACAATCATGGTTTGTTGAGCAGGGATTAAAAGCAAACTACATGCTACAAGCAGGCCACCAATTTCCTGAAGAAATCACTGACATTATTAGGAGAAATCAACAACAATCCGCATTTTGTCATGTTCATCGCTACAACCGTGAAAATTCTGAATTTGATATTCAAAAAATTTCAACACCTCACCAATACCGCCATGTTCCAATTTCCTATAAGGTCAGGCTAAATGAATGGTGGTGTGATTGTGGTCACTTCCAAGCTACTCGTCTCCCCTGTCATCATGTCATTGTCGTTTGTGCATATTCCAATATACCACTAACCCAAGTAATCGATCCCGTGTGCAGTCTTAACAACATTTACAAGGCATACAAAGTACAATTTCACCCAATCCAAAATGAAGATTATTGGTCTGCGTATACAGGTCCAAACTTCATATCAGATCCTCAAATGCGACGCAAGACATCCGGAAGACCATCTACAAATAGGATTCGTAATGAGATGGATCAATCCACTCCAAATAAGCCGAAAAAATGCTCTTACTGCCGCAACGAAGGTCATCATAGCGAAAATTGTCCATTTCGTCAGTAGTTATTTATTAATCTTACCATTTTGTAATCCAATCAATAATTAATAAATAACTATTAATATTTCTTATTAATATTTCATATAAATTTTGTTTTATTCTTTTATTAAGTTTTTCTCCATTCATTAAATTATAATGACAATTTCTTTCTTTTCTCTAACACAAACAACAAAAGAAAAATGTATACAAAATAAAAATTTCATTCAACACCCAAACACTCTGGTAGTCGATTACAACAATGTTGCAATCGCTTACCAGGGAGTTTTTGCTCGCTGAACACTCTGGTAATCAATTACAACCCAGGAAGTTTATCCACACTGAAAAGTGTAATCGATTACCACTGTCAATTTTGCCTACAAAGGTGAAGTCGTGCAGGGGGCACGACTTTAGCACGTTGTAATCGATTACAGTGCTCGGTAATCGATTACAACACTATGAAGTCATTTTTGGGGTGAACGACTTCAACACTGGTCAAATAAACAATATGAAGTCGTGCAGGGGGACACAACTTCTTCATTAGAAATCGTTCAAGCCCCTACGACTCCTCATTTTCGTATTTTGAAAAGAATTTGCCTATTTCCGTATAGGATGCAAATTTGTCTAGTTTGATACATTTACCTATAAATGACAATTTTAATAACAAATAAGTGTATATTTAATACTTAATAATATTTACAATATAAAAAAATTATAATTACTTTTTATTTATAAGCACAAATTATATAAACTTATATATCTAAATAAATATGAAAATGAATGTTTTTTCTTTAAGAAATGGTTCAGATTTCCTATTAAATACTAATTTCTAAAGGTGATAAACTAGTATAACTATAATCTCTCATATTTAATAAGATTATTTCAGTCAAGAAAAAACTTAAACAATACGAAAATTAAATAATATTAGGAAGATATTTTTAAATAATCATTTTATTCAACTATATCAAAAAATATCAAATTATAATATTTATTAATTTGTTTTAATAAAAAAAATTAAATACTTTTAGATCTCGACAACAATTAATAACAAATATTCAATTTTAAATAACAAATATTATCTATATTTAGTAGTATGTAAAAACTAAATTGAAAATACTCAATTTTGTAAAGAATTTATAATTTAATGAAGTTATTTTTATTTTTCATATAAAAAAATAAGTAATTACAATGCAAAAATATAAATTATGTCATCCAATTTAACAATAGTACAAATTTAATTGAAAAATATAAATTTTCTAAATATATAATTAAAAATACCCAAATTTATATACATTTTAAATCTTAATTAAACAAACTCACGTTGGGTCTTTCTAATAAAATATCTTATTACTTATAGGTACACTTTCTATATCTAAAACATTCCGTTGCCTTCCACTGCAGACCTGTTAAGGATTATAGATTAGTAAAAATATTAACCCTAGCCTTTAGATGTCCAAAGTAACATTACAAAATTATTAACCGAAACGATACAAAGACAAAAGTTTATAAGAACTTCTTAATGTTGAATTCAAATTTTCAGTACTCCCCATAACACCCTCAAGACCACAAAACCTCAGGAACAGAATAACACTAAACCTTTAAAATAGAAACCAAGCAGATTTAAAATAACGTTATAGAATGCAGAACAGAAGTGACACACAAATAGGTACGATATTGATATATATAAACCCTAAAAAATCGAACAAATAAAGGGGACACGACAAGTTTAACAAATGGAACAATCAATATGATCAATATGAGCCACTAAATAATTACAATTACAAAATTACAATTACAAAATTGGATCCTAACTGAGTACAGTGTGCTTCTCTATCATACAAAAATGAGCTAATAGATATATGAAACTTCATTTTAGTTTAATGAAGAACCAAGCCGGACAAACCAATTTTGTCCTCCTAAGAATTTTGAAGGATTTACTGCTATTTAAAAAATAATGGATATAGACAATTGTCACAATAAGCAATTGTTGATTTTATTCTTGTAATCAATATCTTCACTGCAAAACCATTCCTAATGTATAGTTGCCAACGGTCAGCCATGTCAATAAGATTAATTACCATGCAAGAAATTTCTTCACTCCAAATGCAAACTTTTTTTCGTACTCTCATAAACCAAGTAGGTGAAACTTGCTGAGGGTACAACCTTGAGTAAGGTAGGAAATATTCCTTTGTAGAATCCCTTAAAGCCTTCATTTTTATAGGTTTTCCTGAATACATCACCCATTCCCTTATAAGAGCGTTGAGCCTGCATTCTGAAATCGACATGGGTTTCATTTTTAATTTCCGTAGAAAGCAATAAGTGTTGAAGTCACTACATATTTAAGCAACAATTTACATAGAAAGCAACAACACATAACCGCCAAGATTACCTTGTTCTAACCACCTGTAGTGGGTAAACGCACGTTGCTCCAACAGCCCCGGATACAGTCCCACATCCCAATTGCACTAGAGGGCCAGGTTCTACAGAATGCCATAAAATCTAAATACAAAAATTGAAGGCAATAACTGATACGGAACATCACAGGTGAATCAGTTTTTTATTTTACCTCCATCACGAATAATATACTGCTTGGACATATCCTTCAAGGTTTCATACGCAGCGAGATCTATACCAGCATAAGGGATAATCCCAAGAAGAGAAGGAACCAATCCCCTGTAAAATGCTCGGGGTCCCTCCTGAAGCCAAATTTCTTTTGAAAGGGTTCCAAGACTAGGAATTCGTCTGCTTTCACAAGCATAGGTTTGCAGTCGCGTTTTAACAAGATCCATGGGATATATTACAGTTTGAGCTATAGCACCAGCAATACCACCAGCTAATAGCCGCCCCATAGGTCCAATATTAGCCTGTGTCTCTTCCCCTTTGGCCCTTACAATAAAGGTCTTCAACATCTCATAGCTATAAAATCTAATGGCACTCTCAGGGGCAACCTTTAGAACATTTAAGCCATTCCCTCGAAAAAATCCTAATAAACCACCTTCTCTCCATATAGCTTTTATCGCAGGCATTATCTGAGCTCGTGTTGTTTGGACTTGCATTACAACCTTTAGACGATCAAGTGGTGCAGTTGCTGTGCGTGATGTAGCACCTGCTACTCCTCCTGCAATCAGATACCTACTGGCATGAATGTGCTTACTAATGCCTGCTGGAATAACAGACTGTTCCCCAATATCAACCATACATAGCCGCTCCAAATAATGGTAAATGTTCTCGATAGTTGCCTCGTGAGGGTAAAGCAGCAGAAAATCCCTCCATTCTTCAAATGTTATAACACCATTATTATCCTTATCAACATGCTCAACAAAACGGGCAAGTTCCTCATCATCAATCTTTATCCCTACAATAGAATGACCAGCGTAACTTATTGAATGAAATACATCACAGAATTAATAACATCTTAGTCACACAACAATAGTGCACTAAATAATTACAGACCAGCAATCCAAATTCAACTTACGCAATCAGATACCGAGGGCTTATATTGTGTTAATTTGTCGGTAAAATAACAAGGGAAAATTTAGTTTGGAATGAAGTTGAACTTCGATTTATGTTACTGTACTCAGTTATAACTATCGATCAAAACAACCTAAAATCAGATAAATCAGTAGTCAATAAGGCTACATGCAAGGGAAAGGTTGTTTTAATAGGTGATTTTCATTTTCCTTTTCCATTCAACTTTCTACAAGGCAACCAAAGCCTAGGCGAGCAAACCTTGCAGTTAAATTGCATTCATTACGAAGAGATGTTCCAAAATGTTCAACAATCTCCTCACTACAATAAAAATGTAATTAGGGTCTGGTAAAGACTTGAGACTTGAGATTAACAATACTTGTCACCACTAATTTAAACCGTCAAACAAGTCAAACCATGGCAATCAAACTTTTCATAAGGAGCACGTAATATCCTCTATCAGATTTTTATTATTATTTTAATGTCACTATTCTTTTAAGGTATCAGATTTTTATTTATTTAAAAAATAACAAATATTAGATTTTTCTTTTTGTTTTCAATATAATGAATGTTTTCCCCTTCAGTAAATACCATACCTTTGTTAAAATCCTCCTTCGTTTGATAAACTTATAAATCATTATACTGACCTCCACTAAAGTACACTAATTTGATCATATTACTAATTAATAAGGAATCTCCAACGCAAGACCCTCGTACTTCGAACAAATCACTAATAAACTCTGGTATTATCTTAGTATTTGAGTTTAAGTCCAACTAAAACTCAAGCTAGCACGTAAACTAGTGAGAATAACCTGTACTTTTTACATTATTTTTTTTTTTGGTCATGTCAGTGGTGGACATGGATTTCAACAAAAAATTACACAACACAATTCTATGTCAAACTAACCTACAAACAAAATCAAACACAAGACAACCGAAACACTCAAACATCAACAAAATCACGAGTTAATTTGCAATAAAATGAAACAAAGAAACATGCCTGCTTTTACGAGAGCCTCCCAAAGCTCCTCCGGCAAAATGCAGCCATTGTGTGCTACATCGATGGCCTGAAAAATGCTGTAAATCTCCAACTCCTTGTCGTCCATGTACCTCCTGAACTCTTGGAAATCCACTCTCCCATCATTGTTCGCATCGCAAGCGTTCAACAAATCCTTCGCGTACTTGTACTCCGACGGAATCTGAAGCGCCGAGAGACCCGCCTCGATGAGCGCGTAGTCCAAGAACCCGCGATTCTCTCTGTCGAAGAATTCGAAGAGGTTCCGAATCCGCACCTCACGCGCCTCCTTCGTCTCCTGCGACGCCAGAAGCACGTGATCCAACGTCACAGGTGACGCCTTCTTCATCCCAATTCTGAAGTGAGAAAGAGAAAAAACACAACAATGAGTGATTTTGAATGTGGAAAACGGAAAGGAGGGAATTTGATTTAATAGGGATCGAATGAACGAGAGAATAAGAGCATGCGTGCGTTTTGCTTTAACCTTGGAAAGGGATTAACGCGGAAACGACCGTGGAGGACGTAAACGACGGACAGAGACTCTTCTCGTTTCAGAAATTACGTTTTCATGAGTGATATTGCAACCGGCGGCAATGAGTCGGGTCGCCGGCGATGTTGCCCGATACGTGGAAAAACACGCGCATCGTCATCGCCAAAAGTGCTTATGCTTCTTCGTGAATAGTTATTAAACACAAATAAAAAACAATAAATAAGTTAATAGTTTTTAGGATGTGATTCCGGAATCGGACAGGGTGAGATGCAGAAAAATTTGAAGTGCTGAGGGTTTCTTTTTTTTTTTTTTGTTATTATTATTATTCTTATTTTCTATGTTTCCAGATTTTTCTTATTTACTTTTTAATTTTATTTAACTTTGCCTTTGGTTTTGGCACGTTTGGTGGTTGCGCGTTGTACACATGGTCGGTGGCGATTTTTGCAGCCTAACATAATCATGGTACTTTTTGTTGTGTATTTAAAATTTTGAGTTAAACATATTTTTAGTTTTTTAATTTTAATATAAATTTATTTATTTTATGAAAATTTGATATAAGTTGAATTTAAATTTTAAAAATAAATTAATATAATTTTTTTAATTAAATTGCGTCACGTTTTCGTGTGTGTCAAATATTACATTTTTGATACGTTTCCCTTTTAGTATTAATTGAAAAACATGTTTAATACAAATAAAAATTAATATAATTAAAGTAAAAATATTATATTCATCTATTTTTAAAATTTTGAAAATTAAAATATATTAAAATTTTGAATAAAAAATAAATTCTAATTGTGTACCAAAATTTATAAACTAAAAACATACACTTGTAAAAAGTATTTAAAAATAACCTATTATTTATTTTAATTTCTCATTCGTGTCATTGTACTTTTAGAAGTTAAAAGTAAAAATATAAATTATACTTGTTTCTTTTTATTTGTTTTATTTATTTCCATATTCCTGCCAAAGAAAAAACTCTTTAACTGTTTTAAAATATTAAATTCACATTTTTTTACTTATTTAGAAAACATTAGATCATATAACCGTGTAATAAAAAGAGCATAATGTCTGTAGTTAACTAAAATACCGATAAATAATTATTTTAAAATTTTCATTTTCAAAGACATATCATTCTTTATTTTGAAGATTAAAATGGGGTTTCCTTATGAAAAGAACTATCATGCGATTTTTTCTGTAATAGTACTGTTCCACATTTTATTTACCCGGATAGGAGGCTTATATTTACAAAGTAGCACGGTTTTCAAAATAAGTAAGAATTTAATCTATAAAAAGATGAATTCTTTAAGGTAGTTTTTAAGATGAATTCTTTAAGGTAGTTTTGCTATGCGTTGGAATATCGAGAGTTACTTACCATCACATCCTTCTACCCGTAATTTTTCATTCCTCTTTTGCTATGTAAAATATTTAATTCTTGATAGTTAAAATATATTTATTTTAAATGATATCAATATCCGTTGAACACTTCAACCGATATCAAAATTAATCAACAAATATCTTAAAGAATTTTTCACATTCGTGAAGCCTTTCAACATTTTACTTTATTTTTTAACAAATTTTTTATACATCAATAATAATACAAAAATTATTAAATTGCAAACAATCTACTTACGATGTTCAAATAATAAAAGCTATAAAAAAATAAATTAATAAACTAAAACCCAAACAAAAAAAATTAAAATAGTTGAAATGCGAAAGTTTCAACGGATGTGGAAAATTCATTCAGCCTTCAACAGATCTCAAAATCCATCAACGGATCTTGAGATCCGTTGAAGACGGAACGAATTTCCAGCATTCGTTCAAGGGTTCGCGATTCTTTTCTTCTTCCTCTTACACAACACAACACACACATTCATTAAATTTATACACAACATAGAGAGTATATATATTCAAATCAACAACCAATCAACTAAAATTCCAAACTAACCACTAACCTAGATAGAAGACCAAATGAAACCAAGCACCAAAATAATGAAGCTTTAACAACAAAACTGTGGAAAAGAAGAAAGGAAGAGAGACAGGGAGGGGGTGGGGGCTGTAGATGAATGCATTAAGGTTTTAAAAAAGGTAAATGGTAAAAGTTAAAAAAAAATTAACCTAGGATATTTTTTGAATAAAAAAAATTGGGGAGAAGTTAGGGTGGTGGAGGAAGTAACCATTTGGAATATTAGTCAAAAAGTTGGGCTTCACATATACATCATACCATACATGTTTCAAGTAAAGGTATATTATGTACATAGTAGGAATCGAACACACGATCACCAGATAATAAAGAGCTCTAACCATTTGTAATATAATACTTATCTTTTATTACTTTAAATAACAAAACTGATGACTATCACTTTTTCTAGATATTTATTGTTCCTCTTTATGAGTTGTGGTCTAAGTCATTTATTTCATTGCTCTTTGTATGGATGTGTAGGGTAGTACATATTTATTTTGTATGGGATGCAGGTTTTTTCCTTCATTGCATGCCATTTATTTTCTTCATTAATGGTGTATATTTTTCCTTGTTATATGAGGTACAAATTTCAGTTTATTTATCTCTCATCATGTCTTTATTATGTGCAGTGCAACCATTGATTTCCTTTAAACTATCCATGTGGTGTTGTGATTTCGTAATGTTTGCTTCCATTCCACGGTATCCACTGCTTTTCTTTTAGGCAACTAGCAATTATCTAGGTTGTGCGGTGCATGTCTTTTGTCTCACGTTAGGGCCTCTCTTAATTCATCATGATGTGTGCTTTTCTTTTTTTTAAGACACGTATGTATTAACATCTATGATGGTGAAGTCGAACGTTGTTTGCCATAGGATAAAATTTAACGTCATTGAAAAAAAGGACCAAAACCAATGCTTTTGAAAGTACAACGACCAAATGTTATCAAATTTTGCCTGAGGACCATTTCCAATTTTATGTATTACTTTAGAGACCAAAAACATATTCATTAATGCAAAAAACACTTTTTATAACGACTGTTTATATCAGTTATAATTCATCAGGTATAAAAAGTGTCACAGTGGCATAATTATAAAAATGATAACATTTTTTATAACGATTGTAGTTATAACACTTATAGAAAGTGAAAACACATAAAAACACTAGAGGCTGTGAATAGTATTCTTGAAATTATTTCACAAAGCAACGTCTAATGGTTTGTAAAGGAGATATATAATTTTGTAAGATGTTTAGGTGTTGGTTTTTATAAGATGAATAGATGAAAAACGTTTTAAATAGAAAAGCAATAAACCACGAATTTTATACTAGTTCACTCAAGCTAAACTACATATAGTTCTTCCTTAAGAATTCTTGAGGGGTTTCATTAATCTTTAACAAGATTACACAAGTTTTACCTCTCCAGGTTTGTAATGATTATTCTCATCACTCTTGGTTCACTTAGTCAACAAGACTAGTCTGAGTTTAACCACTCATAGTTTATAAGTATTTTAACCACTTCTGGTCTTAACCCTAGACAACTCGTCTGGATAAGTGTTTTAATTATCTTCAGAATTTATAGCAAAAACAATGTTATGAGCAAAGGTACAAATGATAACTCTGAAAGAGAAGATATAAACAATATAAATAATTTTGTGATTTGCTAAGGTTTTTCTCTTAAAAGAAATATATCTTTAGACGATATATGAGCATAGTAAGCTTGTCTTAGCGTTCATGAGTTCACTATCTTATTCTTCTTATACTCTTCTTCTTGTGTTATCATTCTTGTCTTCTCTTCAAGCTTTTGTCTATATATAGCTTTTCTTGAAAGATGACCGTTAGATAAGGAAGTTGACTTAAGGAGAGCAGGTGACTTTTAGGTAGGAAGTCAGACTTTAGTCTACTTTGTAGCGGTTTAGATCTTTATCATAGCCTTTAGCAAAAATGAGCTTGTACGATGTGATAAAGTAGAAGGCTTCAAGAGAAACATTCCAAGAATGTTCTTCATCTTTCACAACGTCTTTTTCTCAAGTGTAGTGATTCTGATCATACCTTTTTACTTTAGTGATCTGTACAAATATCAAGAACAAAGTATACAAGCATCAAAACACTTTATCGTACATGCATTAAATATTTTGAACGATGATAAGTGTTAAACTATATTACGTGTTCAAAACATTTTATCATTTGTCATGTCATTCATAAATGCATTGTTTGGTAAAAGCATATAACATGTATAATCATTAGATGATTATATATATATATATATATATATATATGTATGTATGTATGTATATATGTATGTATGTATGTATATATGTATGTATGTATGTATATATGCTTCTACAAAGGATATAGTGTTTAGTGGTCATACATTAAACGATGTAAATCATAAGACGCTTTGCTTTAGTTAACACTATATATAATAAAAAAAAAAGTTAGACTTAGTGTTATCAAGGAGATAAACTTTCTCTTTCATAAGACGCTAGATTGTTACTCATATAATCTATTAGATGATTTCAGAAAGAGATGTTTTCTTTTTCTTAAATGTTGTTCATAATATAAGTTCATCAAACAGTTCTTTCTAGAAAACATTATTCATAAGTTTCATTTCATTTAGAATAGATGTTACAAAATATTTTTTTCTTAGACATTATTTCTTTTAAACAACTTTTCATACATAACAATATTTCATTTGATGCTTTTTGTTAAACTTCAAAACTTGAGTTGTTTAAACAGTCTATTCTCTAGAGGATTTTGTCTTAACAAAAAGTGGGTGCGGAGACATTTTTGAAATAAAGAAGAAAACATTTTATCCAATTCTAGTTATAACTAGTATAGAAAGTGGATATAGTGACATTTTTGTAATACATGAAAAAAACTTTCTATACAAGTTCTAATTATAACCAATATAGAAAGTGGAAGCAGTGACATTTTTGTAATAAATAAGAAAATTTTTTATACTAGTTCTAATTATAACTGGTATAAAAGATGGTGACTGATTCACATGGCTTCTATTGGTGTTGTGTCAACTTGTGATGGTGGATTTAGGGTTTTGCGTTTTGAATTGTGACTGCGGTGTTGTATGTAGCTTTAATGTGCTGGTTGTGGTTTTTGTTCTTGCAGGTTGCAAAGGTAAATTTGCGGTGGTTCTGTAATTTTGTGCAACAAATTTTACGTTATTAATGACTTGTATCTAGTTCATGGTGGTGGGTTTGATTTTTCGCGATTAGTGTTTTTCATGGATCTTTGTTTTGCTATTGCGTGTAAGACAACCATAGTTCGTGAGGTTGCTAGTGCTTGGTTACGCCCTATGGTTGTTTGTGGCACGCGTGATGGTTGTCATCTCTATAGTGTAGATTTTGTGGTGCTATTTCTAGTGGTAATATTGATATTTTTGTAGGGAGGAACTTGCGATGTGCAAATTTGTGAAAGGATGGAGCATCTTAGTTTTGTTTCGATTTGTGCTAGGTAGTTGCGATGATGCGAGGTGATGAAAGAAAGAAGTTACTTTGGTGGTGATGACATACCCCTAACCATGGCTAAACACATTAAAGAAGAGTTGAAGTCATCTATGGAAGATGGGCCTATACTCTCTCTCTCTCTCTCTCTTGGGTCATCTTGGGCCATCATGCAGCTTCTAGTAGAAGAATAATTTTGAACCAAGTAGTCTAGGATTTAATTGAACTTTGTATTACGGACATAATAGTGCATAATTTAATTTGAACATTGTATTTTGGACCAAGTAGAGTATGGCTTTGATCACCCAAGTCAATAAAGGCCCAATGCCCAATGTTGACCAAGGTGGGATGTCCACCACATGTGTTGACCAAAGGAGTCAACATTTTTAGCTAGCTTAGTGGACAAGATAGGGTGGATGACCTTGATAAGTGTCCCTCTCCTATTGATTTCCTCCTAGTTAGTGGTCACTTTAGGAATGGAGAGGTTTTTCCATAGGTAGTGACCACATGTCACCCTCTCACCACTTGTTTCCCTCCTACTAGAGGATTTCTCCTTACTTTCCAAGCTAACCAAGGTGGCTTTTTAGGTTAAAGTTTCTGCCTATTTTGAGATATCTTAGCCTATATATAAAGAGGTGTCTTTCCTTCATATAATTACCTTTGATTTAAAGTATTGTTATGTTTTTCTTCATATAATTACCTTTGATTTAGAGTATTGTTATGCTTTCCTTCATATAATTACCTTTGATTTAGAGTATTGTTATGCTGCCAATTGTGTCATAATATTCTTATTAGGTCACCCTAGGCTAGGGCAGCTCAAGTGGTTTCCTCTAGCCACCTTCCTCTAAGATTTGACTCAATCTCTCTTAGAACATCACTAAACACCACCTCCATCACCCATAAACCATACAAAATCATGAGCTTAACTCTCATTTCCACTAACTTCCACAAACACTCACCCTTCACGCTTCACCGTGACTTTCTCTTCTAACTTTGGCCTAACCTAGCTAAGGAGATTGTCATTAAGTGGTTTGACTCACAATAGAGAGGTGTTTGAGTAGTGGTGGGGTGTTAAACATTAGTGTCATGAAGTGGTTGAATGATGGATTTGATGTTTTAAATATTTTTTTATATCGATTGTACATTTAACTGGTATAAAAGTAATATTTTTTATACCAATTTCAGAACTAATATAGAAAGTAGAAACTTTATATATCCTTTGATATAATTCTAGAATCGATATAAATTTAACCCATAACAATTTTTTTCTTCATTAATAATTTATGCCAAATAATAATAATGTTTACTAATTTAGTTATATTAGAGTTTCATCTATTTTAAAAACAAATGTAATTCTGAAGTTCATCCTTAAATTCAAATAAGTAACAACTAATTAAATATAAATAATATATATTAAATAATTATTAGCACTAACTATTTAATTTAATTATTTATTTTCATTGTTACCCAAGTAATTATGTATATTTTTAATCTTACACTAATTATTATTATATTCTACTATTCATAAATGTATTTAAAAATATTAAATGTCAAGGTAGAAAATTCAGTCGACATATATGTTGAAAAATACATCAATTTGTTTTCATTATTTTGCTAGCAATCATGACTATATATAATAAGTCTTCTCCAATACGATCTTGACAACTACGGATTTATGAGATATATAATAACACTACTTATGATATATATTTTATAAATAGTAACGTAATTAAAAAAATATAAAATCTTACTAGCATCACGTTTTAAGTTTGTACCTTTACATACTAAATTTAAACTTCAAATTTGTAACAATAACTTATATTCACTTTATCACTGTTTTATTATTTATATTTCTTATAATAAATGCATTCTTCATTATAACAACTATACAGATCATTATACTCATGATAGTTATTTCATTTCAAAAACATTTAATTTCTAATTACAAGAAATATTCATTTCAGTTATTCCTTTATCTATCCATTACCTACAACAATTCCTTAAACCTATAATCATACACCAATTTAGTTATCATTATATATTTTAATATTTAAAAGATCTACGTATAAAGATATTTTAATATATGTTATGATATAATAGTATAATTATTTAATTATTTTTTTTAAATTATTAAACTTTTCATTTCAATATTATATCTAATTATTATGTACATCTATAACAATTAAATATACATATTTAAAATTTAATTATTTAAATATGATAATAAGTATACTATTTTGTTACAAAAGAGAGAGAGATCTGTGCGTATACTACGACAATATCTACATTGATCCAACAGGGACAGTGACCGATTGATCGACAAATTGATCCATATTGAGTATTAACAAAAATTTATTTATAAATATATATAAATTTGAAGAAGTAAATCTATTAAAATTAAAAAACTATTTTATTAATAAATTTGAAGCATGAAGATTCTTCAAGTGTTAATAAAGTATCGTTAATCATATTGGAATTAAACCAAAGAATTGCCATGAAATCTTAACACAAGTTTTCTAAGTGTATCGAAATTCTCCTTACAGCTCTTCTAAAACTACTCCTTATATGACGTGATGCACTCTTGTTCATCAAAATTAATTAGCAATTTGTAAGAATAACAAGGCAAGTGAAGTATTGACTAAACAAATTGAAATTTGATGTTGAATGAATTAAATAATTTTAATGAAGATAGAATTATTGCTTTAAAAAATATTATTGAAAAGAAAAACATATTACTCAAATTTATTATTAAAAATAAAATCGTTTGATGAGTGTGACTTAGTATAGAAAGTTAGACTGCCATAAAACACCCAAGAGATTTAGAAAGCATCTCGTAATTACCTTATGAATCATGCAAGAACAAGTTACAAGTATAAAAGACATAACAAATTAAGAAAAAATAAGCCTGAGTTAGGAATTTTCCAATTCAAGTTTTGCCTTCTGCAGCGCTTCCTGAGCTGCAATTTGCTTTTCCTGTCTTTCTTCACATGGTTTCTTTTCCACTTTTGTTTGCTCAGCTCTTTTCTTCAGCGTTATGTCAGTCTCCAATATATTTCTTTCCAAATCACCAAGGCGTGTTTCAATCTTTAAGGTCTCTAATTCACAAAACTTTAATTGATTTTGTTTTTCATTGAGCATGGCCTCGAGATCAGAGACCTCTTCACATAGCAATTGTCTATCTCTTTTTGATGCTTCAAGCAAAGCTTTGGTCTTGACATGGTCATCTTGGAGTTGAGCTAATCTCTTTTTCTCCTCCTCAAAGAGTTTGTTGAGATCTTCCATAGTATGGAAATTTTCCATGGATTTATCTATTTCTGCAATAGATGACGAAAAATTGATATAGTCCAAGACATGATCAGAGAACTTTTTGTAGTCAACCTGTAAAACATTTAATATTGCAAAAGTGGTTTCTGCTGCCTCTTTCATGGACTCATGCTCATGAGGAGCCAAGGTTTCAAGACCAGCTAGAAGTTGTTGCTGTGTGAACAAGATCATTTCTCTATGCCATGATGCCTTTGACTTTCTTTCACCATATTGTAATTTGCTGGGACTAATTAAACCAGTTGAAAGTTGGGTATGTTGTTGACTAACATTTGTTATAGCAAGCTTGTTGCAAGGACCATCAGAAACATTCCTCTGTTTAGGGACAATTATTGGATTAAAGGATGGGAAAGTGCCTGTAATGATGAGACACAATCAATCACAATTCTAAATCAAAGTGGACACAAACATATAAAACTAATGAAGTCATACAACAGAAAAAAGGCTTAGGTGTGGGGGGATTTAAACTTTGAGCTGGATGGAAGAAAAGAAGACGGCCAAGCCAACCCATTCTACAAGAACCTGCAATATATCAAGATAGTTTCAAAGGTTTTCTCTCTCAAATATAGTTTCAAGACTAAATATGATCAAACTACTTTCAAATAATGACACAATCCAATTTTTTTAAGTTCAAACTTAAACTGATAGTAACAACAGTGACCTGTGGTTAAATTTGTAAAGAATCAAGTACAAATAATCAAAATAACGTAACGTTGCTCCAAAAGTGGCAGCAGAAACATAAAGGAAACATGAAAGAAAGAAACAGATTTCCGAGAACAAAGAAAAAAAATATTACCAAATGAATCATCAGAGGAAATGCGCCTCTCATACATAATTTGTCGCCAACGGAACCTTGAAGGTGTTGATAGTTGAGATAATGATAGAAATGCTTCTTCCTCAACAGTCTCCCACGATAACGAGTTTATAAACTCGAAATCATCACCATCAACCATAAAATCTTCTTTGTCTGCAATGTCAGCCACAGCCGAGGGATCCTCAGAACAGTGTCCAACTCTCATCCTTTTACTGCGTTCACTACCCAGCTCATCATCAGTTTCATCATTTTTGCATCCCTCCCAAAAATCATGAAGAGTCCTTTGCCTGCTTCGCTGGGTAGGAACAATGCTTTTTCCATCAAGCAGTTGAATCTCATCCTCCCACACACGGTATCCACAAGATCCATGACCCTATTGAACAATAATTACTTCAATGATATAACCCAAAAGGATACTTGCCATATACATCAAGCAGCTTATAGGCACCAAAAATCCAATCTCATCCCTCTACTGGTACAAAACATAAATATTTCCCCAAAACCCAATAACACACGTACACAAAAGAGAACCATAACATCAATCAGAAAATAAAGGTCATGAGCCATACCTTCTTAACAGGACAAGTAAAACAGTACTTAAAAACCCCATCTGCCTCTTTACTCTTAACCCTTCTACAAACTCCAGCCTTACACGCACACTCAGGATACTTGATCGCTGGAGGCTGCAAATTACTCTCAGCAACAGGTTCATCGCACCACTTAACAAAGTCCTTACATTTTACCCCCTTAAACAGTACAACCAGCAACATCGTCTTTAAAATCATAATCACAAAAGAAAGATACAAAATTGCAAGTGTTAGAAGCTTACACTTTTGATGGGGCAGGTATAGAAGTTCCTCCCACTGCGTGCGGTTTTGATTTCGCATGCGCCATGGCCACAGCGGCACTGTACAGCGTTGGAGGAAAGTGGGGAAGCTTGATTGGGAGAGGGCGAAACGGATTTAGAATTGGGGGATTTGGAAGGACAGTACCGACACCAATGTCCAATTTGGCCACAAGTGAAGCAGTTTCCTTGCTGCATTAGTTTGACAAGATGTGGAGGACAGTCTGAAGGAATTACTACATCAGTGCCTTGAGAACTCTGAGCTTGAGACTTTGAAGGTGAACCCAAGAAATACATGGCTTTATTGCTCATGGTGAAACACGACCAAATGAAAGTCACGATAGGAACAGAGAAAAAAGAGATTCTGAAGAGTGAAGATGCAGTGTAGTGGTGGAGAGTGTTCCTTCATGCACCAGAACACCAACGTCAACGTTTTAAAGATTCTCACGCGACTACAATTCATTTTACATTACTTTTCATTATTTTCTTTTCTAGTTTTTTACAAATAAAAAAATTATTTTTTTATAATCATTTTATTTAAAAATACAAGCATAAAAACATCATAACTAAAATAGACATCAATTATTATATAATATCTCACTTAAATCTTACATAATCATATATATTAAGATGATAACGGGTCGGGTTAGACACGAAAAGTGTCTATCCACAATCTGACCTACATGTAAAAAATTGTACCCGTTATTCGTCCCGTTACCCGCTATTGCATAAAAAACTTCGCAGATTTTTTCTAATCTGCGAATACCCGTTTTCCAACAATTTGTGCATTACCAAGCCAAAATTCTGACTCAAACTTTATTCTCCTTTCTTATTCAGAACTCATAAACCCTAGGGTTTTTAGTTCAAAGAGAGCAGTCGTCTCTTCCTCCACTCGCGGGCTGTCCTCCATCCACCTAGAAGCGTCGCGTTCTCCTCCATCCACCTAGAAGCGTCGCGTTCTCCTCCAACCGGCCCAGAACATCGCTAATATCGCCATCTGCGCCGGTCGTAGCAGGTTACTCCTTCATTTGCGCGTGTGAGAGAAGCTTCGCTGCTCATGGGATGTCCTTCCACCGGCACGATCCATGGCTAACGCATTTAATTTTAAGTTTTCTTTTGACCGAGAGAAGCATGCGAGAGTTAAGGGGAGGAAAACAAACCCTAGTCATTTTTCTTTTCATTTTATTTTTTTCTTCATTTCGAAAATCGCAAACCCTAAGATGTTGGGAGGGTTGTGCGACGTGAGTAAGAGAATGGAAGGAGGAGATGTTGACTTGTTCGCGAGGGTGAGAGAGGACGAATCCTAGAGGATTTTAAAGCGAAACTTTGGGGGTTTTATGGTTTTGGGAAGAAGAAAGACAACATCTTTGAGAGCGAGACAGATTTCTTGCATTTTTGGGAAAACATGGGGGAAAATCTAATTAGTGAGGAAGACGAAGAAGAAAGAACGGGCAGTTCCTTAGAGTTTGATAGCAACCTGCGACTGAGAAGGAATGGAGACAACACATTTTCCTTATTTTGATTTGAAGAGAAAACCCTAAAAAAGGATTTGAGCTTTGGCCCATTTTTACAGAAAATTAAACACTTAGAGAAAAAAATTAATGAATAAAATTGTAATTTCATTATTCAAACGGGTGGCGGGTACGCCCCGAGTACGAATAGTGTGATATCCGAACCCGACCCGTTAACAAGTGAGTATTAAAATACTTGCTACTCGCGGATACCTCTTACCCGCGAGTACTAAATACTTGTAGTGAATTTTACCTGCGGATATCCACGGGTACAGATTTTTTTGTCATCTCTAATCATAATGTCATACAATTATACCGATTATTTCACATAATCACATAAGACATGTTATCACTGTAAATAATACAACCAACCGTGAACTTAGTGTCAAAAGCCAATTTATAATTCTCACACACAACTTAGTGTGTGTTAGGACCAAGGAAAGAACTAAAGACAATATTTTTTATGATGAATTCAACATATTATAATTCATGTTAGAAGAATCTATTGTTTACTTTGAAACTTTTATGATAAGGCATTTATAGTTGTACATTGAACTTACTTTAAAAATATACACAATAGGTTATATAGAGCACTCAGGAAAAAAACTTATATTTCAGAAACATTATAGAATAATTAATGATAATTGATTGTCCTAGTTAATTCGAGATTTTTCAAAAAAGTCTTTGAATAATCGATTATTAGTTGCGATAATCGATTATCATAAAGTGAAATTATTTTCTGAAAAAATCTTTAAAAAAATTTATTATCACTTATTATAATTATTATACGAAGCAATTGTGATATGATTATTTAGTTTTCTAACTTAACTTTCCTATTTTGAACTTATATGTGCTTTGCCCCACAAAATTCTATCAGAAAAGTTGTGTTGTTGCAAAGAAACTCTCCATACTTTAAGAAAAGTGCTTCTAAGATGTTGGTAAAAGTAAGTGTTTTTACTATATGTTATTTATCTTTTGTATTTTTAAGAAAAGTATTTTCTAACATTTATTCTTTGTTGTTATAGTAGTTGGTTAATTTTTTTTAAAATATTAAAGACTAGACTTATAATATTTTTGACCTAAACCAATGCAAAATTTTCTATATAATTTTTTTTTCTTATACTTTTTATCTTTAAAGTTTCTGTTTAAAGTAATCTTTACACTCTTTATTTTTAAATTATTAAAATTGTTTAAAAGGAAATCCTTCACACAACAAAAGTAATATATTTCTTAGTACCTAAGTAACTTCTTCAATAGCCATCTCTGATATTAAATTTGTTAATATATATGTTAATATAACGAAAGATGTTAATATAATAATAGTTTATCGTTCATAACATATAATTAAAAATGTTATTATATTTTTATTTAACTTGGTTTCTTTAGTGCGAATATTACTAACCAAACGAAAATCTTTAAAGTTCAAATTAGTTTCCTGTAATAAAATACAAAATAAATTAAACAAAAATATATTAATATTTAAAAGTATGCTGGTGAGATAATAATTTCCAATCACTATATTAAATATTTCAATTTAATTTATTCATCCCATCGTCATTTTTTAATATTTTATTTGTTGGCTTCATCGTACCATTAATATATAACTTAATAAAAAATAAGATGTATATAATTTTAAAATTAGATGATAATTCGAAAAATTGAAAGTTTATTGTTAAAATTTGTGAAATAAAAAATTTAATGATAAAACTCACAAAATTAAGATTTTAATAATAAAATTTACAGAATAAAAAAATAATTTAAAATATATTACATATTTCATTTTGGATTTAACGTCATTTCATTATTTAATAATCACGTTGTTTGTAATTTGAGAAACCATACTTTAGAAAAGTAAAATATGTATGATTTTGGCATTCAAATAATAAAATTCACAAAGTTAAAAAATTAATGATAAAATTAATAAAAATGTAAAATATTATTGATAAAATATGTCATTAAGCATAGAAAGTTTAAAGGATTTAAAACGAGGATTAAAATATGAGCAGTCTGATTTTGGCCCAATGATTTCAATTTGGTGATTGAATAAACGGTGATCTGTGAAACAGTAGGAGACATGTGACAATTCCATTTTTCTATTACATTTAGCTTCCAATTTCATAAATTATCATTTTATTATAATATTTTATTTATATTTATTATTATTATGTTAATATAGCGTTTTATTGTAAAACGCAATTCTGGAATGAACCTAAAAATAAAAGATGTGTCAAATTATACTTTTCTAAAAAGAAAGACAGCAACAAGTGGCTGACTACTTTACGTCTTTAACAGCTTTATAATAACAATAATTACATTATACTTTATAATTATTTTAATTATAAGGATAAATTTCTAATCTAACAATTTCATCTATTAAAGAATTTTTATTTATTACATTTTTTACATATTTTACCTTTAAATATTTTTACTTTTACCTCTCCATCTCTTAAAACAAACAATATCACAATCTCCAAATTCATCCATTAACTTTCTCTCATATTCATCCTTTGAAGCAAACACATCGAATAGATCCTTACATATTGTTTCATAATTATCATCTTAAGAGAGAATAAAATTGAGTTACTAAGCATACCCATATGATGGGGTGCTACATTATGTTTTGACAACAAAGTGGAATATTGTTTTGAGTAACAAATCTTGACCAATAATTTCACACGAGTGAAATTAATACATTTAACTTAAGCATGTTTTTAATGTTTAATTTTCATACAAATTACTAAAATTCATTTTCTACAAATCACAAGGTATGTCATCAAGTTTCTCAATTATTTTTTTTTATTGAAATGGTGTTTTTTAAACAAATTATCACAATGAACAAGTTTTAAAAAAATTGCATAGTCTAGAATAAGTGGTTCTTAGGCACACAACTTCATCATTCACTTTGTAGAAATTGTGGACTAGTAAGATGACTTTAAATTTTAATTCTCAAAATCAAATGTGCAGAGAACACTCCATCACCAACTATAGTCATGAGCTGCGAATACGACTTTTAATTTTTTTTTTTCAATACAAAAATTGCTTACCTATACTAACAAATATTATTTAATTCATTTAACATCATTCTTATTATATTTTTTGTATTATCACAACTTACCAGCAGAAGCAATCCCTTTTGAAAGCAAAGTTAACCGTTATGAGATCTAAATTTCTCCAAGTGGTTTCTTTGATAAAAAAAATTTCCTTGCAAAAGTGGACTCAAACTTATGATAGAAAAAAATTGAGTAATTTCATTGTGGTTTTTTTCCTATATTTACATTTGGATAAAAAAATGAACAACACTATATATAAATCAAGTTATCTTGCATACATAAATGGAGACATGTTTTAAAAGAGTTTATATCAGGATTACATTGAAATAGATTTAATTAAATACACAAATAATATAATAATATAATTGATTGGATGTTAATAGTAAATCAAAACATGTAAAAGTATGATCATTATAAAATTATAATTAACTTAGCTTGAAAACAGTACTTAATTGATTACATAATCAGTATAATCGGTTAAGTCCTACTGATCGACAACATCTTGAGAGATTCCACACGTAAAGAAGCCAGTAGCTGAATTTTCAAATGAAGAAGTATGGACATGCACATGCGGATAGCAGACAAAGCTTCAAAGGAGTGGCAGCACCCACGTGAAAGGAAGGAATGATTCATTTCTTTATTTTTGGGAGGCTTACGGACATGAAAATTTCAGCAAAGAATAGGCACATGTTGGGTCCCAACCGCCACCCACAATGACACCTTTTGCTTTACAAGATGGGTTATCACATGGACATTTGAAACGGCAAGAAGAAGAGGTAGGGTGCACCAAGCATGAGAGGTGCAACGTGAATGGAGGTGCAGCTGGTCCAGAAAAGCAAGAGGAGGTGCAGCTGGTCCAGAAAAACGAGAGCTTCACTCCAATGAATCCAGCCGTGAGCTTCACTTCTGCTTGTGCACCTCCTCTTGCTTTTCTGGACAGCATCAGTGTGTGCCGCTTCTGTTCTTTTCCGTCCAGGCCGTGTGCTGGTTGTGGGTTGCTGGACGGTGAGGAATTTCACTGCTGGAACGTGATGTGTTGGTTGTGGCAGCTGGTGTGTTTCGTTCCAGACCAATGAAGTCAGCGTGCTACAGTTTAAATGTAAGCACTTTTGTTCTCCAACAAATGAAATAAAAAAAATGATGATATCCCCTTTCTTGATCAGCACACTCACTATGGACCCTACCTCATTTAATTTATAACAAATAGTTTGTTAGATTTGGCAAAAAAATTAACAGTCATCTTACTAATGCTTTTTTCAGCAAAATTATCAACAAACTTAAAAAGAATTCAATTACGAATCTACTAATAAATTTTAAAAAATTTAATTGATAAATTTATTGACAAAGTTCCAAAAAATTCAATTACTGACAGAATTTTAAAAATTCATTTTACCAATAGATTTATTGATAGACTTTAATCACGATAAAATCTGAAGTGAATACTTTAGCATCCATTATTATCCATTACCGATTAAATATATCGTTAATAATAAAAATTCTGAATTACTAACCAATTTAATTTTATTGACAAATCTTTTATTGATCACTAGTGTAGAACAGGCTATAGACGTCCGTTCTGTGGGTCTTTTGATGTCCAGGGGAGGACGGACGTCTATGCGGGTGACATCTATGTAGACGTCCGTTGTGCCAGGACGGACGTTTATATAAACGTCCGTTGTGTCAGGCCGGACGTTTATATAGACGTCCGCTATGTCAGGCCGGACGTTTATATAGACGTCCGCTATGTCAGGCCGGACGTTTATATAAACGTCCGCTATGTCAGGCCAGACGTTTATATAAACGTCCGTTATGTCAGGTTGGACGTTTATATAGACGTCCGCTGTGAACCCTCGGACGTTCATATAAACGTCCGGCGCCTTGCCCCCCGGACGTCCACTTGGCTGAATTGTTAGTGGTAGGGTCTGGGGAGTTGGATGTCCGTTAGTACACTGCCGGTCGTCTATAGACGTCCGACTGTGCACTAACGGACGTCTACTGGGCGTTTTTTTTTTAAAAATTGATTTATTTTTTCAATAAAACCACACCTGAAAAACAGAAAAATGTCCCAGAACAATTTTGCAATAATATAAATATGCGTTTCATATAAACAAAGTTCTACATAATGTGGAGTTCAATCCACTACCAAAACTATCAACATAAAACTTAAACTAAAACTAAACAATGTTCAACAAGAAATAAAACTATTCCTAACTCCATCTTTACAGAAGATAAGCGGTCCACTCCTGCCTTATCTGTTTAATTGTGTCCTCTGGAATAGGCGATGTACTCTTGAAGCGCTGCAAAATTCAAGAAAGATTCATTATGGTTTCATATATGTTGAAGATGAATTTGATTTGTAATGTATTGAAAGTATACATCATTACCTCATTCCAGTCATCTGTAATGACAGCTCGAATGATGGTCTTAATCCAACACATCACATAGAAGCCACATTCCCATGAATCTAGCTGCTGGTTACACTAAAATCACAAACTAAATAGTTAAGAATTTAGATCATTCAATAACATAGAAAATGAATTAGAACTATAAATGACTTACAACCTTCGGATATAAAATTTGAACCAGTTGACCACGAGATTTACCAATAACTCTGTACAGATTGAAAACACAAAGTATAATTAATATGACTATATTTATCATAAAAGTTGAAGGTGAACATCAAATTCAAAGTCATTTTTGGAGAAACACTTACCCTTGAAGCATGGTTCTCAAGTCATTTTTCATCCTCCTATGCAACGAACAAAACCATATAATTTTACATTGTTTCGGAATGATGACCATCAGCTGCCAGTGCGACCTATCACGAAGGACAAATAGTTATTCAACTAATTAAGGAAACTATAATAATAAACTGACCACATATAACAACACCTACCCCTCAATGTATGGCACAAGGTATACGTCTCTTTTTGACTCATCCATCCATGTTTGCAAATAATCTTGTCTGTTTTGAAGTGTGTTACCAGACGGTTGAATGGTCTGAGGTTCAACAAATCCGTACATGGAAGACCGACCTTGGTCTACAACGATTGTGTCCATGTACCTAATAAAACAACAAAGTTAAGTTGTTAGAAACTATAACAATGTAATTAAAAGTAATATGAAAGACCAAATTGACTATCTTACATGCACCACAGCTGAATGATGGAAATATTCAACATCCGGTCTCCCCCAATCATCTCCAATGCATCAGATAATGTGATATAAACTGGCACATGTGGGGAAAGACCAAATACTCTCAAATCCCAGTATAGTTCTAATGGTGATTTCTTCAACCTGGTTAATTTATCATTAGCTTTGATAGAGGATCATCCTCCGCTTCAGCCATGTCATCATCTTCATGTATGACTGTATCATGAATCGGCTGTTTCTGAGGACGTGTGAACTGAAGATAAGAATTTATGTCAAAGCGTTATCAACAATTATTTCTAGAATAAACATAGAAATACTAAGTTAATTATACCTGTGGAGTAGCGATGTGGGACATGATCAATGCTCTAGGCCAGGCAATAAATGATCCTATGGCCTCCCCCACAAAGTTAATTTCTGGAGTGGGTACAGACACCTGAGCATGGGGATCTCGAACCTCGTCAATGGTCACACGCACGTGCTGGGGTAATATGGCAACACCACGAATGGTCTCCCCTCCCTCAAGCACTCATCCGACAGCCACAATGCATGGGGGATCCCCATCAACCAACAGCTCATATTGACCGCTATACTGAGTGGGGTCTACAGCAGAGCATGATCCTCTAGTGCTGACACGAGGTGGTGTGGGAGTGTCATCGGCCCCCATGTTGTCTTGCGTCATGGAGTGCAGCTTTTCTTCAAGCACTCTTTGTATTTCTTTTTGTTCTTGTAGCTGCTCCATGAATCGTTGCTCCATTGATCTCATGCTTTGGTTGAGTCTTTTCTCCCACTGAAGATCCAGCTTCTTCAGTGTCTCCTGACTCATTGATTGGGGGGTTTTCTGTGTAGGGCCAAAGTCGTCACGAAGACCAATCGCCCCAGGAACTCCACGTACACGTCCTGGGTGCTCGGGCTTTCCAATGGCCGTTGTTAGAATGTCGTCCCTACCTTGGCCAGCAAATGTGCCCTGAGTCTGCTGCTCAACCAACTTATCCTGCACATAAAAAAACCAAGTTATAAGACATACTGTGATAGATACACAATCAAAGAACTGCTTATAATTTGAACTTACAATTCTCTGTGAGATCAAGGCAGCTGAGGAAGATGTCATGTTCCCATCAGATTTAGTCCGAGCAGCCTTCCACAACTCGTACCTAGCAGGTGCAGGTGCTAGGTCCGGCGACTCAAGTCCCAAGGCATCCGCTCTAGACTTTCTCAGTTTTTTCTCCAGTTTTGCATATCCACCTCGTGATAACAAGTGAGGTGCGTCGTTTAGCCTTTGTCTTTCTTGGGCGGCTAACCTTTTATCCTGTGAAACCATTTATATAAATAAGTGTAAATTGATAAAAACTCAATGACAGACGATGTTAAGAAACATACCTTCCATTCCTCAGACTCTCTAGATGCACGAAACTGCATCCAATCCTCCTCTGTGAATGTATATTGCTGACAGGATTTTTCATGTTGCTTGTCTCCAAAGACATATAGTCGTGTCAGCCTTGTCTTGAAATCCCTATATCTTATCGCTATATGCGATAACACTTTCTTTCTAATTTGCATTGTGTTTGGAATATCAAAATGTTGCTGTTTAAAACAAAAAACTTGTTATTCCAAAAGAAAACATAAAAGATAAGTGTATCACAAATTGCATGAAGTATAAACATACCTGAATATCTTGCCATAAGAGGTTCTTGTCGACCTCTGGGACGTCATCCCAACATGCATGAAGGATAGAGACATGACTTTTTGCTAACTTACCTAGATAACTCCTAAACCTATCAGCATTTGGCCTTGATGGATGACCTGATCTGGGGTCGATGTCAACATGCCTCCTCTGACCATCCACGCGTCCGGAGGTCACATCTGCCACTCGGGTGACCCCTCGTCCACGTCTGCTCTTTCCCGATGCTGAGTCTGAGGTCGACATACCTGAAAAATTAAACAACGTTAGTAATAATTCAATTATGATGAACATACATATAAAGTCAATAAAAGTGAAAATATCAACCTATTAATTAATTGTTTTTTCCCAAATGCCTTCGTTGTGATCACTACGAATTGCCTGCATGACATCGACAACGTCATCAACTGGGTCTTCAGTGGGTCTACATGCAACAGATGTTGTCTCAAGTATATCAAGAGAATCGTCATCATCATGTCCATGCATGTTTTTTCCTTCTAAAACCACTGACCATTTGTTATTCGCTGGATCATTTACATAGAATATTTGTCTTGCCTGACTAGCCATGATAAATGGTTCATCAGTGTAATTCATCTTGTTCAAGTCAACCAATGTGAAACCAAGATCATCCATCATGACACCAGAATTTATATCAACCCATTTACACTTGGAAACTGGGACTCTAAAAGTGACGTAATCAACTTCCCATATTTTTTGTATTATTCCAAAATAACTCATGGATGTTGTGATTGGAATTTTGTCTTTAGAACTAGCAAAGTGCACAGCCTCAGCTTGTAGTGTGACGCCACTATTTTGAACTCTGCTTTTGCCATCTTCTACCTTTGTCTGAAAAGAAATATTGTTTATATAGTACCCACCATATGTAATGACATCTGTGTTCGGCCCACGAGATAACCTCAATAAAGTTTCAGAAACATGTGGAGTCTCATAAATCTTTTTCTTAAACCATTGCAAGAAGGTTTTCACATGTTCACTAAGATGCCATTTTTCACTCATTCTTGGGTTTGCTGCCTTTATTTCATTAACGTGGTCAGAAATGTAAGGAATGACATCAACAATGTTGTTTAAGACGTACAAATGAGCTTGGTCAATTTCTTTTCTGCTAACACTTTGAATTCTCACACCTCGAACACCCTTACCTTCACATTTTCCTTCATGTCTGCTCTTGGGAAGACCGACGGGTTCACAAGATGGCATATAACTTGAACAAAATTCAATGGCTTCTTCTGCAATGTATCGCTCTATGATTGAAGCTTCTGGTCTATACTGATTCTTGACATATCCCTTTAAGATCTTCATGTATCTTTCAACTGGGTACATCCACCTTAAGAAGACCGGGCCACATATTCGAATTTCTCTAACTAGATGAACAATCAAATGTACCATGATGTCAAAAAAGGAAGGTGGAAAATACATCTCCAATTGACATAGTAGTCTTATTCCCTCATTTTCCAATTCATTTAAACCTCGAGGGTCAACAACTTTCTTGCAAATGGCATTAAAGAAAAAACTCAGACGTGTCAGAATACCCCTAACAGAATGAGGTAATATGCCTCGAATAACAACAGGTAACAATTGTTGCATCAATACATGACAATCGTGAGACTTTAAACCAACTAGCTTTAAGTCTTGCATAGACACAAGGTTACTAATATTTGAAGAATAACCTTGCGGAACCTTCACACTTCTTAAACAGTTACAAAAACTTTGCTTTTCTTTTTTGGAAAGTGTGTGACAGGCTGGGGGCAGATATGTGCGTCTCCCTATTATCTGTGGATGTAACTCAGATCGGATTCCCATGTCAGCCAAATCTTGTCTTGCTTTTATTCCGTCTTTGCTCTTCCCTTTGACGTTTAATAAAGTTCCGATGACACTGTCACAAACATTTTTTTCAACGTGCATCACATCAATACAATGTCTAACATTAAGTTCACACCAATATGGAAGCTTAAAAAATATCGATCGTTTCTTCCAAATGTTTTTTGCAAAGGTACTTTTATGATGTTTTCCAAACACAATGTCAATGTTTTTGACTTCGTTGTACACCTCTTCACCATTCCGGGGTCTGCACACAACCTCATCCTCAGCACTTCCATTAAATGCTTTTTTCAATCTACGATAAGGATGATTACGAGGAAGAAATTTTCGATGTCTTGTATATATCGTCTTCTGACCATGCTTCAACTGAAGGTAACTAGTGTTTTCTTCACATATGGGACATGCAAAATGACCTTTAACACTATAACCGCTCAAGTTTCCATACGCTGGGACATCATTTATAGTGCAAAACAACATTGCACGCAAACGAAACTGTTCCTGAACATGTGAATCAAACACGTCGATGCCTTCTTCCCACAACAATTTCAAATCATCAATTAAAGGTGCTAAGTAAACATCAATGTCATTTCCAGGTTGTCTAGGACCCGATATCATCATGGACAACATCACATATTTTCTCTTCATGCACAACGAAGGAGAAAGATTGTAAATCATCAACATAACTGGCCACGAACTGTGTTTGCTACTTAAGTTTCCATAAGGATTCATACCATCAGTTGCAAGTGCAAGCCTTAAGTTTCTTGGATCTGCACCAAATTCAGGGAATTTGTCATCAATCTTTTTCCATTGTGGAGAATCAGCAGGGTGTCGAAGAAGATTATCGCACTTTCTTTTGTCAGAGTGCCATTTAAGGTTCTTTGCATCTTCTTTATCGGAGAACATACGTTTGAACCTAGGTATTATAGGCAAATACCACATGACTTTAGCAGGTGCACCATCATTACCTTCATTGCCAGTTACTCTGTCAGATTTCTTTTTAAAACGGGATAAACCACATGTTGGACAATACTTTAACGAAGCAAACTCATTTGTGTACAAAACACAATCATTAGGACAAACATGTATCTTTTGATATTCATAACCCATTGGACATAAAAAAATTTTTTGGCCTCATAATTACGAATAGGTAGAGTATTATTTTCTGGAAGCATCTCCTTCAACAACTCCAACAACTCGGTGAAACTTTTATCGGTCCATCCATTCCTTGCTTTTAAACTAAACAACTTTAAAGTTGAAGACAGACGTGTAAAGTTCGAGCATCCTGGAAACAACGGTTGCTCTGAATCATTAATAAGAGAATCATACAAATTAGCCCTTCCAAAATTATCTTCATCGACATCACGTATCATGTCCTCTAAATGGTCACTCATCCATTCTTCCACATAATCCGTTCCTCGTGACGTGGTAGGCTGCTCCAGTACTTCTCCATGCCAAGTCCAAACCGTATAAGTCCTCATTATGCCGTACATGAATAGATGGTCACGCACATTGCCTAAGTCTTGTCGTATTTGATTAAGACAACGCACACAAGGACAAAAATATGTCCCGTTGACAGACTTAGCATTTTGGTCAACGTATTGCAAGAACTTCGAAACCCCCTTCTCATATTCTTCACTGATGCGACGTTCGTTCATCCAGCTTCGATCCATACTATGTTCGTAAAATCATCAGTTCAAGTGCTTTAACTCTCATAAGGTTAGGCCCTACCCATTCAAAAAAAATTAATTTTCATAATTTTGCTCAGACACGTGCATTGAAGTCTACATCATAAAATTGATAAGATTTCGGCAGCATTTCGCATTGGTCTCTGAAATACACGAAATAAGAGTAGTCAACGATGACCACAATCAAATATGCATCCAAAGAACAACACAAGTACTGAACCGAAATTTTATCAATCTTATCCTTAAACTTCAATTGACATGTTATTGCAAATTATGAAAATTAATTTTCTCAAACTGTCCAATCGGACAATTCAAAATTTAACACAAACGATTAAAAGATTAATCGTTTGTCTTAAATTTCAAACGGGAACTAAGTGTCACTCAATGATTTGATACTTATAATAACACAACTAATACACATATATGCAAAAGCCAATAACACAGTCACATTTTAGAGTAAAAAACGTGCATACACAAAACCCAATTACATGCATACAAAAAATTTTCAACCAACAAGCTAATCTGAAAAGTAGATTCGAAATGAAAGGGAGGGAAATTGAGGAGGGAACGGCCTAAAACGCATCCCAAAAACAGTCAAAGAAGCCGCCCAAGAACACGCAAGAGACTGCAAAAAAACGGACCGAAAACGATTTTTAATCGGTTCAAATCAAAGGTATTTCATCACAGAGCAATGTAATCGGATTGAAAATCAATTTAAACGGTCCAAAAGAGAGAAAACGCACCTGGAAAATCAGTGGCGCAGCAACGTTCGCGGAGGAAGACGATGAACAGTGTTTCGCGTTTTCCAAAACTCAACTGGTCACGGGTTCGCGGGAGCAATATTAATAGACGTAGACGTTCGGTTCGCTGGGGCACGGACGTCTATAATATTATAGACGTCCGTGTCGTCACTAATATGACGTCTTTGGGTATTTAAAAATGATATTCGCGGGTGGGTTTAGACGTCCGTCCTGGGTCGAGCCGGACGTCTATATGATTTTAAACGTCAGTGCGGAGGACGGACATCTAAGAGGCTGAATAACTGAACGTTTCAACTCCCCATGTAGGAACCTTAAACGTCCGTCCTGGGAGGGCTCGGACGTCTATAATATTATAAACGTCCGACCCCCCATATTGGACGTTTAAGGGGCTGAAGACAATTAAATCTTCAACCACCCTCTCAGCACATTAAACGTCCAATATGGGGGGCCAGACGTGTATAATATTATAGAGGTCCAAGCCCTCCCAGGACGGACGTTTAAGTTTCCTACATGGGGAGTTGAAACGTTCAGTTATTCAGCCTCGTAGACGTCCGTCCCCCACACTGACGTTTATAATCATATAGACGTCCGTCCCCCTCACACGGACGTTTAAGGGTACATGGGTACTTGAAAACGTTCACTTTGTTCAGCCTCTTAAACGTCCGTCCCCCTCACACGGACGGACATTCATAACATTATAAACGTCCGTCTCGACCAAGGACGGATGTTTAAGGCCTGAACAAGTGAACGTGAAAACGTTCACTTGTTCAAGCCTTAAACGTCCGTCCCCCTGACACGAACGGACGTTCATAACATTATAAACGTCCATCTCGACCAAGGAGGAACGTTTAAGGCCTGAACAAGTGAACGTGAAAACGTTCACTTGTTCAGCCTCTTAAACGTCCGTCCCCCTGACACGGACGGACGTTCATAACATTATAAACGTCCGTCTCAACCAAGGACGGACGTTTAAGGCCTGAACAAGTGAACATGAAAACGTTCACTTGTTCAGCCTCTTAAACGTCCGTCCCCCTGACACGGACGGACGTTCATAACATTATAAACGTCCATCTCGACCAAGGACGGACGTTTAAGGCCTGAACAAGTGAACGTGAAAACGTTCACTTTGTTCAGCCTCTTAAACGTCCGTCCCCCTGACACGAACGGACGTTCATAACATTATAAACGTCCGTCTCAACCAAGGACGGACATTTAAGGCCTGAACAAGTGAACGTTTTCACGTTCACTTGTTGAGCCTCTTAAACGTCCGTCCCCCTGACACGGACGGACGTTCATAACATTATAAACGTCTGTCTCGACCAAGGACGGACGTTTAAGGCCTGAACAAGTGAACGTGAAAACGTTCACTTTGTTCAGCCTCTTAAACGGCCGTCCCCCTGACACGGATGGACGTTCATAACATTATAAACGTCCGTCTCGACCAAGGACGGACGTTTAAGGCCTGAACAAGTGAACGTGAAAACGTTCACTTGTTCAGCCTCTAAACGTCCGTCACCCTCACACGGACGTTCATAACATTATAAACGTCCTTCTCGGCCAAGGACGGACGTTTAAGGGCTGGCATGGTACTTGAAAACGTTCACTTGTTCAGCCTCTTAAACGTCCGTCACCCTACAATGGACGTCTATAATATTATAAACGTCCGTCTCGGCCAAGGACGGACGTTTAAGGGCTGACATGGTACTTGAAAAAGTTTACTTGTTCAGCCTCTTAAATGTCTGTCCCCCTACGACGGACGTCTATAATATTATAAACGTCCGTCTCGGCCATGGACGGACGTCTCGAGTTCCACTTATTTACGAATATGTCACCGGTCAATTATATACGTTGGGGTTTTTGTGGACGAACGTCTGTTGGGTGACGTTAAAAGCCAATTCTGCACTAGTGGATGGATATTACCATTGACAATTAAAAATCATAAAATTCATAAATAAAATCTATCGGTAAATTTTATTTCACTGTCAGTTTTTTGATGGATAATATAATATTTTCGTCAAGTGATTAATTAAATTTTTTGGGCGGTTTGATTAAAAATTAAGCCCTTTTATTGGTACATCAAGTATTGATCTCGTTTTAAATTCTTAATTAAGTCCTTTGTCTCACTCATACCTACAGTGTAACTTATCTAGAAAACAGTTTCTACATTGGTTTAAATTTATGTAGGTTATCTTAATGTCAACGTAAATAATAAATTATAGAACCTATATTCTGTAGCAATGAAAAAATATTTGGGAAAACTCTAGCTAGCTTTGCCATCTATCGTTATATTGGGGAAAGGAGAATCACTCATAAAAACCTTTGGCTGACGTCATGGCTTACGATTAGGAACGTTCAGAGTCAAAATCGTTCACTCGATCTCATCAAGCTTATGAAAAAGAAAAAGAAAAAGAAAACCAAGGAACACATTCACCAAGCTGTCGGCAGGTTAACTCTTAATAAAATACAAATTAAACAGATATGGAATATCAATTATCGTCATCAATATGCAATTACATCTCAATTCTCAATATGAGTAGGAGATTAGAGCCATGCTAATTTGTGGTTGGTTTGATTTATTATTAAAACATTTAAAAATTCACGTGTAAGCTGAAGTAAATTCGAAGGAATTAATACCTTATAATTGGATGAAAGCAAAAGGCTTTAGCACAATATATATATATATATATATATATATATATATATATATATATATATATACATACATATATAGAGGCTCACATTCTAAGTTCTATCAAACAGTTTGAAGATTCTTTTGTTCCAATCCATGTTCCAATGTTGGTTCCCCTGATCATGGAGCCTCTTGCATTATTTCTTTTCTCCATCATCTCCCTTAACACTTTCTCATCTCATGCTTCTCAACTCACTTACACAGATCATTGTGCTTCTGTGGTTCCAAACTCAACCCCCAATGAGTCCAAATTCAAAGACTTCCCACACGGCCCATTCCAAGTTGCTTACTACCTTGGTGGTGACACAATTGTTGGTGCTGACACTTTCCAGAAACTGAGACAGAAACAAGCTACCCTTCGATTCAAGAATGTGTATGAAACCGATGTCTTTGGCTTACACAAAGTTGGACTTACCTTGATAGTGAGAAGTGCCAGCTCTTATTACCGTGTGGGAAACTTCACGCGTGGAAAAAGATTGAAGAATCGGAAGCGTTTTCCAAGCTCAGTAACGTTTACTCTTGATGGGTTTTGGTCAGAATCTTCTGGGATGATTTGCATGGTTGGAGCAGGAACTGGCTATAGCATGAAACGATTGGAGGTTGTTCTCAAGCTTTACAATGTTGTTAATTCGAGAAGTAATATTTCTACTTTGGTTACTGGAAGCTTGGAGAGTTTGAGTCCTCAGCATGAGGTGAGTTATTTCGAACCCATCTCTTTGTTTATTTTTCCAAGAATGGATTATGACTTTAGTTTGGATACAAAAGAAGCAAAAAATGAGTATTCTGATGAAGGTGAAGTAGTACCAGGTTTATCTATTAATCCGGTTAGTTTTTGCTCAAACATTTCTCCAATGATTAATGGAAAATTTGATTTGCAATACCAAAGCGAGTGCAGCTCTGCAAAGAATTGCAGTCCTGTTGTGGGGGATGCAAACCAATTGCCCTATATTATGTCTCTGAAAGAATTGGTTTGTTTAGATGTTAAGCATAGGGTGAGAGTATTGATTGGGTTTCGTAGTAGTGGTGGTGCTAGATGGTCTTTCAATCCTAATGCTACCTTAGTTGGAGAAGGGTGGTGGGATGAGGAAATGAACCAACTTTACATAGTTGGTTGCCATTTCTTGGGAATGGAAGAATCAATGGCTAGTGTTCATGTGGGTAATTGCTCAACTAGAATAAGCTTGAGGTTTCCAAAGATTTGGTCGATGAATGATGCAAGTAGCATTGTGGGCCAGATTTGGAGCAACAAAACTGTGGGGGATTCAGGTTATTTCAAGAGGATTGTTTTCAGAAGTTTTCACAACAGTAGAGTTGAAGTTTCTGGCACAAAGTATGAATATTTGCTACTTGACAGAGTGAGAAAGATGTGCCCAAGACAAGAACCTCATAAGAACAAGGGAGTGAGGTATCCAGATGTTTATTCTTCGGACATGAGATTTGACATGTCAGTTAGAATCTCTAAGAGGAGAGTGGCATGGGGTTATTCTGCTCCGTTGGTTGTCAATGATCAGATCCAAGAGTTGAATTCAGAGGGAACCTTTTCGTCTAATTCCAGCCATACAACCCCATCTAATTCTTCAAATTCACACAGCAATGGCTTGTACAATGTTAGCTACAGAATCAGCATGAATCTACTACCTAATGCCAGGTTAGGTGCACAAAAGTCTATGTTGAATACAACAACAAATGTAACTGAGGCAATGAATGTTTCAGCTGAGGGAATTTATGATGCTGAATCTGGAAGCTTATGTATGGTAGGTTGCAGAAGTCTTGGCTCAAAGAACGAAATACTATCAACAAATTCTCTGGATTGTGAAGTTATGGTCAAGTTTCAGTTCCCACCACTTGATACAAACAAAAATGGAGATTACATTAAAGGAAGTATAGTAAGCACACGAGAAAATTCAGATCCTCTTTACTTCAAACAACTGGATTTGACTTCAGCTGCATTTTACACGGCAGAAGCATCAAGAACCTTAAAGAAAGTAGATATGGAGGTTATAATGATTCTAGTTTGCACAACACTAGCATGTGTTTTTCTGGGTTTGCAACTCTGCCATGTGAAAAGAAATCCTGATATGGTTTCCTCAATCTCCTTTGTCATGTTATTGATTCTTACTTTGGGAAATATGGTACCCCTTGTTCTGAACTTTGAAGCACTCTTTGCACAAAATCATGACAATAAAAGCATTTTGCTTGGAAATGAATTGCTTGAAGTAAAGGAAATTTCTGTAAGGCTAATTGTAATGGTGGGTTTCTTGTTGCAACTCCGTCTCTTGCAGCTAATATGGTCAGCAAGAAAGAATGATACAAAACAAATGGAGCTTTGGATTGCTGAGAAGAGGGTTTTCTATGTGATTTTTACCTTACATGCAGCAGGGTTCTTGATTGCATTTCTTGTACACCAAAACAATACCCTGCATGGTGATGTAGTGTCTTCTTCTAGCCTTTCACAACTTCAATCCTTTTGGGAGAACTTGAAATCTTATACAGGATTGGTACTAGATGGCTTTCTCTTGCCTCAAATTTTGCTAAATTTGTTGAGGAATTCCAAGGGAAATGCTCTTTCTTGTTCATTTTACTATGGAATCAGTTTGGTCAAAGTAATTCCCCATGCATATGATCTCTTTGAGGCTCTTGTGTATGTGGATGGCTCATCCTTATATGAGGATGAAATTGCAGACTATTACTCCACTGCTTGGGATATAATCATTCCTTTGGTGAGCCTTTTGTTTGCTGTAATCATCCATTTGCAGCAACGGTTTGGTGGTTGCACCATTATTTCTTGGAGAATAAAGGGCAAAGAAGAATATGAAAAGGTGCCTGTGGTGACTGAAAGATAGATCCAAAGAAATGTAGTAAATAAACAGAATGACTCATCCTTTGACCAGTCTTTTTCCATCTCTATGAGCTGCTAAATTTGTAACATGTTTGAGGTTTTATCATTGATTTCCACTCTATTAAATAGCCATGTTACTCCAATCACTGATGCGTGCACTCAGTCATAAATGTTGAATTCCAGATTCAAACGCTCACTGATTTGATTGATGAGTCTCTCAATGCTGAAGTTTCTCTCTGATTATTTATGGTTTCAACAGCAATGCAGCATCTAATATTTGGAAATTTTTGTAGCCAAGATCTCCCACAAATTGCTATTGATCAAAATAGCAAAATCAAAATGGTTTTGTTAATGGGTTTTTATTAATTTTGAGATTTACTATTAAAGTCCATCCCAATAGCTTTTTAAAAAACATATACCTTAATTTCTTAACCATTAATCTGAATTAGCACCACCAGAAAATGCTCCTTCTCTTGTAACTTTAAGTAATCTTGTAGAACATTTGGTTTGCACAATTCACATGTACGTATCCTGCTTGAAACCAAATTGAAGTAAAGGTTACGTGGAAAAGTACTTAAAGAAATAAAGAAATAGTGGTTGCGATAAAAGTAGGGATGAATAAATGGTCCAACATAAACCGAATGAACAGAGGCGGGTTGGATTAGGTTTTTGAACCCACGGCCTAGCCTTTCAACTCATGGGTATTAGCTAGAAACGATAACGGCTAAGATTGGATATGTATGGTAACTTGACCTACGAATAAAAACTTAACTCATAATCTGTTTGTTACCTGTGTAGATATATGTATTAGAAAAATCCATAAATATTTTAAAACTTGTCAAATAAAATTACAAAAAAATATAAATTAAAATTTTAATTTTATTTTGAATTAAAATATAAATTAAATTTTTATTTTATTTTTTTATAACGATAATATAATATTTACATCTAATTCATCTATCTAATCCGTTTATCTAATCATTTATAAAAAGGTGTTAAAATACTTACAAATAATAAATATCTGGAGGTATTAATTATCTATAGCAGACTCGGATTTTTTTTTCTAACATATCGACTTGTTCAGTATACTAAATATGTAATTTTGATTAAATATTTAAAAGAGTTGTATTTAAGTTTAATTATTTATATTATCTTTTTCTATAGAGTCTTGTGATGTATAAAGTTATTAAAATGTTTAAATTATTAAAAATATACTTAAAAGAAACCTCGTAAATGGAGTGCATGTGGAGGTTAGCAAACTCTTGTCTTGTGGATAGAGATGTGAGAACCATTTAGCCACAAAAAAAAAATTGCATAAAAATATTAACAGATCCATTTATCATCTTGTGATTTGACAATTTTCAAATCCACATCTTTTTTGTGCGTGGAAAAGTAAAGAATTGTTTTTTATAAGAAAAAAAAAGTTGGAAATTAAGTAACATCTTTTGACGGATGAATGATAGGAATACATTTTCTAACCTACTTTTTATTATTGATCAAAACTCCATGGTCGTTAAGAGTAGTTTTTAATTAAATTGATTAACTATTTTATCAATTTCAATAAAAACTTATGCATGTATCAAGGAGTGAAACTATATCCGAAAAAGTGGTAATTTATGGTTCTTAATATATATGAAAAATATTTAACCGCGTTTACAATAAAATGGGTACATTAGTTAAGCTTCGTGATCTATCAAACTTTTGTGATTTTGAATAAATTTTAATCAACAGAAAATTGTATGTAAACTAATGTATTATATTGGAGTGTATGTGTTATTTATAACTAACTTATTTATCCGACTTAAAATATATTATTATTTTCAGAAGTTTAAATTTGTATTATATATTAATATCTCTAAAATCAAATAAAAATGATATTAATGACAATATAAACAAAATTCATATTGTAATAAACTAATTCAATTATTTTATTTGTTAATACGTTGTTATATCTTGAGTTTCTCTTATTGTTATTACTCTACGTATTAATATATTATAAAACCTATAAATATCACATTTCACATAGTACACCTAATAGTCTCAATTGCTTAGGAGTCAAGGCTAATGATAATTTAAACATTCATTTCTCCTTCTATCATCTAAGACATATTTTAAGAACAAAAATCATGAGAGAGTTACAAATTCTAAAGTGGATAATACCTCAAATACGGTGGTGGACCCTAACAACACAATCTCATCGAACTTGGAATTAGAACATGGACATCATATATGAGAATGAAAACTCCCTTAACTCTCGATTGGGGTTGTTCCAATACATAAGGGTTTATTAGGTCAAGCGTCTAAGTGTTTATTAGAAAAACTCAAAACTTAACAATGTGCTATATTAGAAAGGTTGTGAAAAAAAGTTTTTCATCAACATTACTCAACCCCCTTCTAGTGTTTTTCAAGTACTTCACGAGCATATGTCATGTTCTAATGCATCAAAAGAGAATAATTATGACGATGGCATGCTTATGACACATTGTTGGGTCGATGTCATTGGTGGAAAGAAAAAAGGACAAGTCTATAGTATAGGACAACTTGCTGTAATTTACACGGCGATAAAAGGTAGTCTCAAGCATTAACCATCTTCTTCCACCAATGCTAACGACGTCATTGTCCAACTCACACAACGATTAGAAAGACATGACCAAGAATACATATATTTGAGGTAAGAGTTTGTCGGTTTCAAACAACTGGTCATGAGGTTGTTGTTTGAGTCTTAACAAACTCACTCCACCATCCCACGAACCCAACTACGACCCTCTCTATCACACTCTGTCCCATATCACCCCACATCAGTCTAACCCACACCAGTCCAACAACCTTCAAAGTAGTAGAATAATGAACAAGAACAAGAGCATGTAGATGATGACTATTTAGATTATTGGCTATTTATGATTATGAATATATACTTGTTTTATACCTATAATGGTTGTACTAGAAGAGCCGACCGACTAAGATGTTACCCTACAAAGCAAACACGTTTGACTCAAGTCAATGACGTATACAACATCTTAACCATACAATCACATGAATGCACTTTGGTGTCAAGACGGACCGAACGTCCCACGCAAACAGGTATACACTAGAGCAATTGGATTAAGACAAGCGCATAACGGACGACCATATTTAGGACGGTCGGCTTACTACATGAATTAAGGTAATTAGTGATTAGCGATATTGGGCCGTGATTAAGATTTCGCTAATCTCAAGCCCATACAAAAAACTATAAATACAGGTCAAAGGTAAGACATAGGTAATCACATTTACTGTGCATTTATTACTATTACATTGAGCTACCGAACTGATAGCTTATTGACTTTAGCATCGGAGAACCTTTGGCAGGTACACCTTCGGCCGGTAGATTGAAGAGGAGGACTCGAGTTGAAAACCGATTCAAGAGCAGAAATTGTACAAGTGGTGGAAGTGACTTGGCCTCACACCCGAAACAATGGTGTTTACATGATTCTTATGCTTTATAAACATAATTTGTTTATGTATATATAAGAACATGTTTGGTCTGATATTGTTCTTAATATTGAACAAGAACATTGTATTATATTTGGTGGTTGGATATTGTTTATTGCAGGTTTGAAAGTCTCATTGTGAATTGGATATTGTTTATTTTAGGTGTGATTGTCTCATTGTGGGTTGGATATTGTTTATTGCAAACATGATTATGTGAATGTAGGATAAACAACCAATACAAATTGCACTTGAATCTGTCACGACGTTAGTGATAGATTTATCGAAGGATATATTTTTAGTAATTACCAACGCATACATCTTTCGATAATTACTGGTAAATATATTCTTCGATAATTACTGACAGATATATTCTTTGGTAATTTTCGATAAATTTGTTTATTGATAATTACCGAAGACCAACATTCGTCGATAACGGTCATCGACATCAAAATTATTGATAAATTAGGGATTATTGATAATATTTGAAAACATATATTATTGATGATAATTGTTTTGATGAATTTCGTCTATTGTAATTTTTTTTTTCGTCGTAGTGAATCAAGACTTATTATTGTTATAAAAGAGAAAGAACAAAAATATCACTTTGAGAAAATTGGAGAAGCGGGAACTTTTAGAATTGGTGTATTTGTTTTTTAAAGCCTTAAGTTACCTAATATTGTGGATAGAAAGTGGTAAGATGGAATGCTAATAATTATTTTTTATTGTTCTTTTAAAACGAGGGGCTCGTCGATAGAGAAATTTACAGAAAGGGTGTTTAAATACATTCGTGTAGGAGCGTTGTAATTTTTGAATTTTTAAAATTCTAAATCATATCCAAACCAAACCATTAAAAGGGATTAAATTTAAATAAATCCAAATTGTTTAAAAACCCATTTTATATATTATTGTTAAAAAGTGTTTTAATATAACCAATTATTTTGCTTTGTTTTTAAAACGGTTTTGTGTAGAACCACTAGTACAAAAATCGCGTACAACGTCAAATATTATGGGCTTTTAACGCCGAATTTGTGAACAACGTCATATCAGGACACGTTAAATCGACGCCGAATGTCGAATTTTGTCAATCTATTTTTTTTTTGTTTTTTTCATTAATTGTGATCATGTTTTACAACTCTACGAGACTTGAAAAAGCAGAAAAACACCTAATTTCAGTTTTTGATATTTTATAAAGTAAGGACTATGAACGTTTAATGTAGTATCAACAACAAATAACAATAACCACCAACAAACAAGTTCAATCAAACAACAACAACAAACAAGTTCAACCAAACAACAATAAACAAGTTCAAACAAAAAAAAAATAAACAAGTTCAACAAATAAGTTCTTGAGAACGAAAACTAACATGGGTTCATCAGAATAAAGTGTCGTTGCTAGTGACAGAGAAAACAGAATGCGCCTATGAAGGACAAGAGCACGAAAATAATCGGTCAAAACAAACAAAAATAATAGATAAAGTAATTAATTAACATGCATTTGTATCAAATGAAAGAAAGATTAAGATAAAGTGAATGAATTTTCAATCTCCCCCTCAAATTTTTATTGCATTTACTAACCTTTTAACGTCTAATGCTGGGGCATTCAACGTTGTATATCATTTTACATCGAATTACAATTCTAAACAACGTTTAATAATTATATTTATTTACAAAAATGTCATCGATCATTTTTAGCATTAGCTATTCAGTAGTTGGACGTTGAATGCGTAACGTTATATATTGTTTTTGTACTACTGAAATTTGATTGTAAAATCAAATTTAAATTAGAAAAGGTTCAATATGATCGTTTTCTAATTTTCAAACACTAAATTGCAGCAATTCAACGACAATTAATACCAAAACATATATTAGATAAAGTTAGATTGACGTTTTTAAAATATGAAGTAGTTGGGTTTTAAACATACCCAATCATGGCTTAAGAAAACCTCTCCAAGGTACAAGTTAACATTCAGATGATTAATTATTATTTTACTAGTAATGAGGATTTTTCATTACCATAAATAATATCTATCATAGTCAATGACTTAGATGGACTTAAGGTACGCTCAAACAAGAAAAATCGATTATGGTTAGGGCTTCCATTTTTCATTGGAGTTTGGGTCATTTTCATGTAGTTTAGAAAATTTTGGTTATGTTATGTAAAAAACTCAAACACCTACTTTCAAATGTAATGATATTGTTGAGAAAGCGAATATTTAAGAGATTCAAATAAGAATAACTTTTGTGCAAGACCTCTCATGACAATATATAAATGTTACGTGTTTTGTAAAACAAAACACTATATACCATTATATTTATATATATTGCACTTATTGTAATTTTAATGTTTAGTTTTCCTTTCAGTAGTTTTGAATACTCTCTTTCTCATAATTAGGGATAAAAACGAGATATATAATGGATATGATTTTCATTGTCTCATAATTATCTTTACAGAAAAAAATAATCTTTATCCCTATATTCATATCCAACAATCAAACAAGTATAATATTTTTATTTCATCTCACCCATATTTTTATCTTATATCCAATTTTTTACCATTTTAATATTTATTTATTAGTTTTTATAATAAAAATAAAAATCATTGTAAATTAAATATGATATTATCAAATATTCAATATTAAAATATTTATTTTTATTTTTTTAATATAAAATATTTAGAAATAAATTATAATGGTATACATTTTAAATTAGCAAATAAAATTTTAGGAGAACAAAAAAGTTATTAAGTTTATAAACAAAGTTGATAAAATTAAAAAATAATTTTAAAAAATTACAAAAAGAAAAGAGTATCTAGGTTTAGAAATGTTTTAAATATATATCTCTTAGTTTTTTTCTCTAAATTCTTATGAATTTTCTTTTTAATACATCAATAAAAATTATAATACTTGAATGAAATTACACCAATAACAAAGATTAAACTTATATATAATAATTTAAATTTAGCATAATCTTTCATCTTTTAAACTTCGATCTATGTTGGATGGTCTTAAACAAAATTAAAGATATTAAATTATTATATTATAGTAAATAAAATTTCTTTATATAATCACAATAAAATTATACTTATGAAAAAGTAAAAATATCCAAATGTGAGATATAAATACTGTTTGATTAACTATAGTTAATAATATATATATATATATATATATAAATTCTTTAGGTTACCTAATAAATTGTGTGTATTTTAGTAATTTAAACGGGACGAGATGAGTATTAGGAAAAATATGAAAACGGTATCAACAAGTATTAAAAAGTGGATTTTTAAGCCTAACTCAATCTCACAAAACTGCGTGATAGTAGAAATTGGATGGTCCGATAACGGCCCAATAGCGGGTGGAATAGAAGAATAAAATGTCCACTTAGAACTCGCTAGGATAGACTTTAACCATGGCTCTGATACCATGTTAGTAGTGGACTTTAAACCTAACGCAACCCCACAAATCGGCTTGTAAGGTGAGGTTTGCACCTCACTTATATATTATAATTTGGCCTTATCTCTAGTCGATGTAGGACTTCCAACAACAAGACTGGTATGTACATACCCATTCGTCCTCATAGCCAATTGAAAAAATCGGGTATTAGCCATACCCATATGCATATTAAGTCAATGTAGAGATTTCTTCTCAAAACTAAGAGAGAGTTCAGAAAATATTCCCATGAACGAATTCAGACAATACCTTCCAAAACAAATTTAATTGCCATCCTTACTCATAACTAATATGAAAAGTGATTTAGTATTCAATATCTTTTGGAAATAAATTTTATCCATTTATTACTTCTTAAAATATAGTATTCATATAAAAGCTAAGTCTGATATCCTATTGTATTAAGCACTCATTTCTTATCATTCTTTTTTTCCGATAAGTAGTTGATTTAATACGATAAGTATTGACATATTTATTTGAACACAAAATTAGAATTCATCCATATTCTATACTTTTACACATTTTAGTGCATAAACTTTAAAAATGAATAAATATAGTTTTTTTAACATAACTACATTAACTTTTTTGGGCTTGCTAAATGATATTTTAGACTAATATTTGAGTTGAAATGTGTCAAACAATGTAAACAACTCAAACACTAACCTGAAATGTTTTCAAAATACGTCTAAAAAAATTAATACAATTGAATTAAAATGACTATATCAATTCACTTTTAAAGTTTAGAACATAATATATCAAAGTTTAGGAGAGAGAGAAATTTTAATTTTGTATTCAAGTTTAGAAACTAAAAGCATATTTAACTCAATTTTATATTATATAATAGAAAAATTATACACTAAATACAATAATTGTATTTTTGTTTAAACTTTATTAATTGAGTTTACTTTTGAGATGTAGTAATTGTCTTTGTTAAAGGAAAAACTAACTGGAATATATAATTAATCTTGAAAAACCAATAAGAATTTTAAATTTACAAAACAAAATGTAATGAACTTCAATGTTAATGTTAATATTTTTCTTTAATAAACACACATGGCAATTACTCAACATTAAACATTAGTAGAATTTAAATAAAATTAACAAAATTAGAGTTTTTGTATTTAATTATAATTCATTTTTTTATTGTGATAAACACAAATTGAACCAGCTAATTACCTTATCGTATTGTTTTAGTTGGTTTTCTTCTACATGATATCATATTGAATATTTTTTAGAACGGCCACAATATAAAATTGCAATTTAGAACTCAATGGCAGAGGTTAATGATAAACCATATTTTTCACCCTGATGCATATAAAAACCATATTTTACAAATTAGAACTCAAAGTGGAAGTTACCTGTTTTCTCATAGGTTATATATAGGGTTTGTTAGATAAACCACCATGTCCATGGCTTTTTTTATCAATAGAGAACGCAGTATTAACCAATAAAGATTCAACATTAAAAGATTTTGTTCCAATGTAAGGATTTTTAAAATACTTTTACATGTAATTTGGATTTTAAATGATTTGTAAAACACGAAATCAAAATATTTTAAAAGAATTTATGAATTTAAAGAATTTTACTCATATAAAAAAGTTATAAGTTTTATATATCTGTAAGTAAAATACATCTTTGTCTATATCATCCTATTAATTAAATACATCATAGTATCTTTTAGTGGTAATCAATTATAATATTATGGTAAATTATATTATCATAACAAACTAACCTACATAAACAGAAAATAATAATATTAAAAAATAATAAAAAATGACAAATAAATAAGAAAAATTTAAACTCATAAAAATATAAACTTATATTCATGTGCATGTTATTTTGGTAATCTTATTATTTTATAATAATTAGTGTCATTATGAGTTTATTTAGGCACTAGCAGTGTACATCACTACTTTTTTACTTTATTTCTCCTTTTGACAGAGACCTAAGTTGTTTTATGCAATTTAAGGTAGTGTTAACCTATGCATCTATGTTATAATATTAAAAGTACGAGTTACGTATTACTTTCACTTTAAAAATAATAATTTATATATCATTTCACTTATAAATGAATCTCAATGTTGCTATAAAATGTGATAATGACATGATGTTTAAAATCCAACAGTGTAATAAATCTAACCTAATTCTACAAAATTGGCTTATGCTCCGATGAGGGGTGAAACAGAAGAATCTTCATAATAGATCTCGTTATGATAAGTTTCAACCATGACTTTGATACCATATTAGAAAGTGGATTCAAGTCTAATTCAACCCTGTTAAATTATATTAATATTTAAGATTGGTTCATGTAATTTAAAGTATAACTTTGATGTACAGATTCTAATGTGATGATTATTAAAATATAATGTATTAAAGTTATAGGGATTATTTTAGAGTTATTAAAATTAATACCTCTCTTCTCACTTCAATAAAGGGCATTTTAGTATTTTATTAAAGTTGATTAAATATCATAAAAGAGTGAAAATGTTTGACTACGGTTGACATGTTAAGTTTTTGAAAAAAGAAAGAAAGAAATGTTACGTTCGAAAAGAAAAGAAACTCTGACATCTCTTAGAATTTCTATATCATCAAAAAAACATTAAAGAAGAGTAAGAGAAGGGAGAACATTTGACAGGAAGAAACTGTACAATGGATCCAGGTAACTTCTTTACTACTGTGTATGAGAGAATAGTGAGTATCATGAAAATTTAAGATCTTGTGTGTGTTTTTCATTCAATTAAAAATTAAAGAATTGCTAACAAATCTCACAAAACTGACCGATAAGATAAGGTTTATACTTCACTTATATATTATAGTTTAGCTTTATCTATAATAAAAGTGGAATTTCCAACATTATGTAGTAGACAAGAAAACTACCGTTTGAACTAAAAAATATAATACTCCCCCTTAATTTATAATTTATGCACATGCTTTAACTATTCCTAACTCATCTCTCACCTTTTCAAATATATTCCTCTTCAAAAGTTTAGTTAGAGCATCTTGTTACAAAACCACATATAACAATATTTATATAATAATTTTCCTTTATTATTTGAAGAATAATATACAGGTATTTAACAAAATCCTTTTTACTATATATTCGTTATATAATAATATAAAATAGTGTAGATGATAATGCAGTTATCCAATACTTATTTTACTAATTATGTTTGTTTTACCAAAATCTTACTGAGGCTTTCACGGGACCATGTTAATTTCTACATCGGACTTTTAACAACCTAACATTCCCAAACAATAATCTCACGACACTTTCCCAAACAATAATCTCACGACATTTTCCAAAACAATAATCTCACGAGTTTCATATATATATATATAAATTATAATTCTGCTTCCAATAGTTCAAATTGACGTTTTCATAATACAGACCACAACATTTATAAATTTTATTATTTATAATTTTAAAATAAAAAAAATAGTCAACCGACAAGTATTTTTTAAAATATTATTTACTTTATTTAAAAGTAATATACTTTAATTAATATATAAAAATCCTTGTAAGTATATTTAAGATAATAAAATGGATAGAATCTATATGTTTGTGTAGGATTATTTTAGTAGTTGGAAATTATATTTACTAATAAAAAGTTAAAATTTATTTAAAAATTATATTTACATTTTTCAGTTAGCTTTTGAAAATTTATGAATATTTTGTATTTTCTAAGTTTACATTTTTCGGAGCAAATAATACAATAGCATTGCCTTTCTGTACGTTGCTTCGTGAGCTTTCTATTATTATTCTTAAGAGAAGGTTATTGCGTGGTTTAGACAAAGGCATTCATGAATTTTATTTGAGAAATTCTATATTTAATCGTAAATTCATTTTATACTTTTATTATGCGTAATTTATATTAATCCTTACTTCAGAATAAATTTGTTAGAATTCAACTTACTAATTTATTTAAAATTTAAATTGATTTTGGAGCATTAATTTTTAATTAAATTGATATTTAAAAATTAAAATTTATTGAAAAAACTAAAATCCTCACCTAATTAATTTAACTTAATACAATTTTTCTAAGAGTGAATTAGGTTAGATTGAGTTTAACTTAAAGAAAAATCAATTTAACATTATTTTAGTAGGTTAAGTAATAAAATTGTTTAAATCTACAAATACCACTTTAAGAAATTTAAGGACTAGAGTTTTATATTTTTCCTTTTAATTTTGATAGAAGTGAATTATATAAGAGTATTAAAAACAGAGCATTTGTATGGAATATACTGTCGTGATACTTTAAATAGAGGCACCGCACCGTGACCGACAAAACCAAATAATTGGAGATGCTTGTCGAAGCAGAGATTCAACTGGTTCAATAGATTTTCCCAAATTACTATAAATAAAGCCAAAGGGTTAATTAGTTTTTTAAAATATTATATATATATATATATATATATATATATATATATATATATATATATATATATATATATGTAATAATAATGGTAATTAGCTATTCCTCTGAGTATTATAATCACTATTATATTTGTGACTATATTTTAAATTCTCACTAAAATTGGTTTTTGTTGTGATAAAAATAATTGTAATGGTTAATTCTATCCAAGAGTGTTAATTCTCCATTTTTAAGATAATAATAGATTATTTTTTACAATAAATATTTATCATTAGTATTAGAAATTATGTTGTTGCTAAATCGTCACATATTCCTTCCAAGTCATAATAAATAGACAAATTATTTTAAAATGTTAAAATAAATATCAATTAAAATAAATAAACATCAAATATAAATATTAAAATATTAAATATCTTTTACATTGTAATGATTAAAAATACAATAAATATCTATTATATACATGAAAATTATTTCTACTTCAAAACACTTAAATTAAATAAGTATCTAAAATATATATAATAGTAAATGGTAGTATGTCAAAGATTTTAATAATAAAGTTTAAATATTTATTTAATGGACTACTTGAAGAGGTATATCCCCCAATTAATGATAAATCTCTAAATAAAATAGTCATTTGACCTCTCATCTTCCTTTTAATTGATATTGGGATTGTAATTCACTTTGAAGTGGATAATTGAATACCAGTTTCTTATTGATTTTGGATAATGGTAATTAACTTGAACACTTCTAATTCAAAGTTATTTGTTTTTTTTTTTATTTTTGTGTGCATTTTTCGACTTGACGTTGGACAAATTGTTTTGTCATTGATATACATACCTTGTGAATGATTTCATTTTTTTTTTCTAAACACACATTCAAAATGTTTTGCTAGTGGGAAAGGTGCTTTTTCAATTTCTTCTCCATACACCTCACCTACATTATTCAAATTATCTTGTAATATGTTTAGAGAGAATAATTAACATTATAAATATGTCTTAACACCGAGATAAAAGTTCTATGAATATGATTAAACCAAATAAAGTTTTTGCTAAAGGAGTCTCAAGAAGTATATTCAACTTAGAATAATCAAATTTCATCTAAAATAAACTATCATTTTTAAGTTTGATTGAGTTTGCGTGTGTATGTAAAGATTAAAAAGCTAAATTGATACATTCAAATATTTGAAGATTAGTTTAATCGATTTGCACTGAACATTTTAAGTTTCCCATGTTATTTCATTAAATTAATTTGCGTTTTAATCGGTTGAAATCTCTTTATATTCATTTAAATTAATTAAAAAATATATGAATGGTCAAGATCAAGCATTATCTACTCACTCATACTAATATTAAGTCTTGAGTCATAAATTGTTTAAAGCTTTTTAAGATTAAGAGTATTCAAGTATGATCCTTAATTAATCACCTTTGAAAGAAAATTCAAAAGATGTTCTTTTGTGGATAAGATATATTATTAGTTTAGAGTATAATTTCAATACACTATAAGACCACAAAACATCACCATCAGAATGAAATTCATGTGTAAAATAAGTACATACTTATATTTTTCATAGCTTTTATCATTTTATTTCCTTTTCTTCATACATGTCTTATTTGCTAGCCTTTTTTCATCAGGCATAAAAGCATGTCATTTTTATATGTTATTACATTGGAGCTGCAAAAGGTGTTTCTTTTTTCATTAAGTTTTTTTCATTAAATTAGCACATCTCTTAAAGGAATATTTTTGTTATTTGGTATCCACATACCTTGGGTCATGTTTAAAAAGATAGAAATTGTTTCGTACCTAGTAGAGATTGAACGGTTAACATTTGGCATCGTCTGATTTATCCACTCAGGACCGTTCGGTTCATCCGCTACAGTCAACCAGGTCAAAGATTGGACCGCAATTGGACCAACGTTTAAGTTATTGGACCAATAGTCCAGCAAATGATAAAATAATCAAGAATATCTAATTAAAAATATTGATAAGCAGGTTATAAACAACCAACCAGATTTTTAGGTAATCTGTTTATATCTTATTCTGTTTATATTTTATTGGACTTATATCAGCTTAAGGTCCATGAGACAACTTATAAATAGAGAGCCAAGGTCACAAGCCAGGTACGTTCAACTCATACTTCATGACACCCAAACATTCAATAATGATAACCCTTCACTAAATATTCAACTAAGAACCAAGGTTCTTCAAATTTACGCCTAACTTGAGCGTCGGAGTATCTTTTGCAAGTACCTCCCCCTGCCGGAGCACGAAGGCAACCGATCGGCCAAGACGGAAGTCAACCGAACAGCTCAGACAGAAGAAAGGCAAGCAGCTCAGGCGATCCCAGCTTTTGGAAGGAAGGAAGACGCGTCAGAACAGGTTAGTTTCTCGATCCCAAAAAATTCCTACCGAAACATTTTGGCGCCCACCGTGGGGCCGGGGGTATCCCTTATAACCACAAGGAACCGTACAAGGATCATCATCAACGTCAACAAGCTTCTACGACTCTACAGATAATTATTTTGATATAGATTCATTTTATTATTTAATTTAATTTAAATATATTAATTCAATATTATAATATTGTTCAAGATTTATTAAGGGTCCAATAATGCACTCACCAGTTAGCCAAATTTGGCATCAAGTGTTCAACTGTGCAATAGTTCGGTCATTCGGCCTCATTGGTATTCAGCCATTCGGCTTCACAGTGCAGGTGACAAGACCATGCAGACCACTCGACCAAGAGGAGTGCAAGAACCGAGAGGTAAATCCCTCTCAGAAGTAAGCTATCACTAGAGTCAAAAAAACCCAGGGAATGCTCTCCGAGAACCCCTGGTCCTAAACTGAGCAGTGAGGAACGTTCTCCATGAACGCTCACTCTCGTCCTAAACCGAGCATTGTTGGACGTCCCCGAGGACTGATACTCTCATCCACTAGGAAGTTCCAAAACAAACTCCTACGCTGAAAAATCAAAGGGTGAGGAACGTTCTCCGTGAACTCTCACTCTCTTCCTAAACCGAGAGGTGTTGGACATCCCCGAGGACTGACACTTTCGTCCACTAGGAAGTTCCAAAACGAACTCCTACGCTGAAAAACTGAGCGGTGGGGAACGTTCTCTATGAAATCTCAATCTTGTCCTAAACCGAGCGGTGTTGGACGTCCCCGAGGACCGACACTCTCGTCCACTAGGAAGTTCCAAAACAAACTCCTACGTCTAAAAATCGAGCGATGAGGAATGTTCTCCGTGAACTCTCACTCTCGTCCTAAACCGAGCGGTGTTGGACGTCCCCCATGGACTATAAACCGAACGGTGAAGACAGTCCCCCTTGGACTATAAATCGAACGGTAAAGCCCGTTCCCTAGGAAGAACTCCTAGGTCAAAGTCACAAAGCTGAGAGGTAAAGCTCTGTCACTAGGAAGTTCTCCAGGAACTCCTGAGTTGAACACCAAGAGCTGAGGAACAATCATTCTCAACCGAGCGTATTCAATAAAGCACTCTTGCACGCTTGGCCATTCAACCTTATAAAATGGGTTAGTCTACTTATTTACATTCTTTTAACACTTCAAATTCGATCATTATTTTTCTTCAGAAAATAAAAACAAGTTCTAAAAAGAACTCCCATCATAAGCCGCTCGACCTATTGAAAAGTTCAAAAGAGAAGTTATAAAGTCCACCGTTTCGGCAGCAGCGAGCAACGACTAAAAATAGCCTCCCTCAAACTCATAAGTCCTATAGTTAACCACGGCTAAAGCCAAACGCTTAACTCGGACTTGGGGGACATAATGTATCGTACCTAGTGGAGATCGAACGATTAACATTTGGCACCGTTCGGTCCATCCACTCAGGACCGTTCGGTGCATCCGTTACAGTCAACCAAGTCAAAGATTGGGCCAGCGTTTAAGTTATTGGACCAATAGTCCAATAGATGATAAAATAATCAAGAATATCTAATTAAAGATATTGATAAGCAGGTTATAAACAACCAACCAGATTTTTAGGTAATCTGTTATATCTTATTCTGTTTATATTTTATTGGGCTTATGTTAGCTTAAGGTCCATGAGACAACTTATAAATAGAGAGCCAGGACCACAAGCCAGGTACGTTCAACTCACACTTCATAACACCCAAACATTCAATAGTGATAACCCTTCACTAAATACTCAACTAAGAACCAAGGTTCTTCAAATTCACGCATAACTTGAGCGTCGGAGTATCTTTTGCAGGTACCTTCCCCCTAGAGCACGAAGGCAACCGATCGACCAAGACGGAAGTTAACTGAACGACTCAGACAGAAGAAAGACAAGCAGCTCAGACGATCACAGCTTTTGGAAGGAAGGAAGACGTGTCAGAACATGTTAGTTTCTCAGTCTCAAAAAATTCCTACCGAAACCGAAATAATTGTTGGTTTGGTTAAAATAAAAAAAAAATGGTTTTGAAATATTTCACAAAGATTCTCCTTTTCCAAGTTCTTTTGAAACTCTTTTCAAATTGAAAAATTGGATGCAATCAAATGTGTGAATTAAGATTGGATATAAATACAATAAAAAAAGATGATAAAAAAAAGTATTACACAAGAAAATTTATTGATTCAAATCCGATGATCCTACATTCAATCTCGATTATTCAATCTAAAACAATTAACTTTATTATTAACAACTTTGTATAAAGTACTTGACAATTAAAAGTTCAATTCAGTGATAATAAACTCTTGAGTGATCTGAAAGGGATATCATAAAAAAGATATAAGCCTTTTAAACTTTTTTTATCACCAATAGTTTTGTCTTGTCAACTCTTGAACATGACAAGAAAACACCACTAAAATATTCTTCTCAATTGAGGATATAACTTTCCTCATAGTATCATTCTTTAAAATTAGGTTGTCTAATGTTAGTAAATGATCAGTTTATCTTTTATCTAAGACTTTTCTTTTTTAAAAGAGAGATTTATTTTCATTTTTTTCTTCTTAAAATTTGAATTGAGACTCATATAGTTCTTCTTCTAGCTTTTAAATTTATTGTTCAGTTTGTCATTTTCATTTTCATCACATAAATTTTTATAATTTCAAACTTTGATCTATTTTTATCTTTATAGAACTCTCATATGTTGTGATAATAGTTTCTCACATCTTCTTTGCTCCTTTCAAAATATATACCTTAAATATTCTTCTTTCAACCAGGCACACATTAAAGTGTTATGTGCGTATTTGTTTTGTTCATTTGTTCATAATATTTTGGATGGAGCTCATTGACATAAAAGGGATCTTTTGTGTAAACTCTTTACTATTGTAAGTTATTTCTTATAGAAATAAGAAGTTATACTTTATATCCATTCATTAAGTTGTGAACCTTGAATAAATAACCCTTTTGTATATAACAAAGATAAATTTTGTCCACCTACTTAAACTTAAAAGGAATTTAACAAATAATCAAGAGTGAGTTTGTGTACTAATTATAAGTTAGAATTAACAATGAAAATATTCATAAATGAGTTGATTGATTAGCATAATCATTTGCCTTTTACATTTTGAATACTTAATATAATCTAAATTATGGATGAATCATTATAAAAACAAAGTCTTTTTATTTCATTCTATCCACGACTTTTTGTCAACTTCTAGTAGGTATATTTGAAAAAATATTGTAAGATCATTTTAATCTCTATTCACACTTTTGTACGAAGAACTAACATTTATTTCATATAAAACCTTAAGAAAATAATAAATATGATCTAAAACAATAGTAAACATAACTTTAATAAAAAAAACTAGTATAAGATGATTTATTTTTAAATTGTATTAAGTTTTATTTTCTAATAAGAATTTCAAATACATCCTTTTTAAAACTTATAAACTAATATTTCTTTAAAAGATTTTTGAATCAATTTTAATTTTCTATATATATTAATATCATATTTAACTTCTTTATTATGTACAAGTGAAAACACACGTAATACACCAATGTGTGTTATTTTTTTTACAATAATAATAAATTATTATAATTATAAAAGAAAATATAATTAATTTTTAAACTTTTATTATAGATAATTATTTTTATTTAAAATGATTAAATTAAAAAAATATTCATATAAAAGATATCAATTTTACTCAAACAGTTGAGTAAAATTGACAAAATAATTATTTTAATTTAAAAAAAGAAATTATTTAAATGGTAAAATTAAAAAACAAAATCAAATGAGAATCCCGTTATATAGTAATATATTTAAATTTTCATTTTCTTTATTATGTATTATTGAACTTCAATTTAATTTTCTATTTATACTCTAATATCCTATTTAACTTCTTTTCCACGGTAAATTAATTTTTTTTTTGTACAAATCATAATAGCACACCAGAGAAAGTCAATGCAAGAATTTTCAATAACATATAATGGAACACTAGTCAAAGTTATATGTAAACATATTTAGAGATGAAAAAATAATATATTCATGGATATTGTTAGAAGAAATATATCACAAGTAGAAAAAAGTTTAAATGTTATAAAAAATTATAAAATAGAGATGAAAGGGAAGAAGAGAATAGAAAATGAAATAAATTATTATGATCAAATGAAAAATTAAATTTAGATGTATAAAATTTAATTGGAGAGTTACACATGGGACACATACATTTAAATAATGAAAATAAAGTCTTTAATTCAATAAAAACTTAGGCAAGAATTTTTTAAAAGACAAGTAAAAAAAATATAAATGTGTACGAAATATAGATGAAATCCTAGCCTATAGATATTTATATTAAAAGAGGCATGAATTATTATTTCTTATAATAACTTACACTCTAGGTTAGAATAGGAATAAGAGGGTGTGTTAAGGAATTCAAGTCACATTAATAAGACTTGAATGTTTATAGTCAAAACTTTATATGAAAAAAGGAAGCGTTATGAGCATTTCATAATAGATCATTTTTTAAGTGAATATACAATTGAGAGCTTTGATAGTCTTTGTATGGGGTGAGTTTCATGTTGGTTGAGTTTTCTCTCTTCCTATTTTGCCTTTATTGATGTTTTATATCCAAGAGAGTGTCAAGGGTTCTTAAGAAAGTTTTCATCCTTTAATTATCTATTTTTTTCTTCATTTTCACTAGAGCTGTTAAAACGGGTCATTCGATCTGACCCGGTTCGGTCCACCACGGGTTGGTCACTTAGTGAACCAACCTAACCCGGCATATTTATTAGCAAGCTAGAAAAATTTGAACCCGGCCCGACCCACCACAGGTTGGTGGGTAAACGGGTTGGCTCACTAGCTCACTTACATTTTTTTAAGTAAAAAAATTTACAAACTTTCTAATCTAAACAAATTTTATTCCCAAATTCACTCCTAACATGAGTGTTTAATTAATTTTGAAAATAAAGAATTTAAATAATATCTTCAAGCAAAAAAAATAATAAATGTTTTTTTTATAAAATTAAAATTATTTTAATAAAATAAAATTAGGTAGGTAGGTTGGTGGGCCAACCCGGCCCACCACGGGTTCAATCCGCATGAGCCGGGTTTAATGAGCCGGATTGAAATCTGACCAACATAAAAAAAATACAATTTTTTCAAACCCAACCCGGCTCGAACCCATAATGGACCGAATTAGCCCGTGTATTGTGTTCCATTTTGACAACTCTAATTTTCACAAGTCTCTTTCATTCAAATCTTTTTATAGTGTATGGTTTTTCTATGCTTCCACCATCCATAATTTATCCTAAACCTTCTACTATATATGTCTATAACAAACCCTAAGCCAAAGAAAACAAAAATCACCAACCTTTCATATCAAACTCAGATCATAAATTTTGCAAAATAAAACCAAAACCTTCTTAACAAAACTTCCAAGATTCTTAAGAAACTCCGTATTCACTTAGTTTTTTCCTCACACTGTGCCTTACATAAACCGAATAATACTTATGAGACTCAATTTTTATTTAGTAAAGATGGTTTAAAAAATAATAAAGGTTAAAATTTTATATTATATTCAATATATAATAGAATTTAAATTATTTTATTACTCATTTACAAAATAATATCTCAAAACGTTTTTCATTTTCATTCTCTTTTAATTTTTTTTCTAAGTTTCGGAAATTGATTCTCATGTTTTTTCAACAGAGTGTACCATTGAGGTCATGAGAGAAATGATCAAATATTTTCTATCAAAATTTCTTTCAGAGAGTAAGTTTCTTTCTTTTCTATAAAGCCTTCTTTTTTCAGTTTTTAGCGGATGTTTTAGATTTTTTAAGGTTTTATGAATTGAGAAGGTGATCCTTCATCAAGATCACTTTTTTTTTCGAATATTTTATATATTTTCTAGGTCACTATACTTCTTAGATGTAGTTTTAAATCCTTTCTTATCATAGGATTAGAGATGTTAAAATGGGTCACAATCCGTGGGTCAATCCGGTCCATCACGAGTTTGAGTCAGGTTGAGTTTGAAAAAATTGTATTTTTTTTTGCGCGGGTCAAATTTCAATCTGGTTCATTTAAACCCGGCTCATGCGGGTTGAACTCGTGGTGGGCCGGATTGGCCTACCAACCCACCTACCTAATTTTATTTTATTAAAATTTAATTTTAATTTTATAAAAAAAATATATTTATTATTTTCTTTCTTAAAAAAATTATTTAAATTCCTTATTTTCAAAATTAATTAAACACCCATGTTGGGAGTGAAATTTGTTTTGATTTGAATTATAGAAAGTTTGTAAAAAAAATTTATTTAAAAAAAATTGTAATTAAGTGATGTGTTTTTCATCTTCTTAATTTATGTGATGAATTTTTGTTATTATGAATTGTAAGAAAAGATATGGCTAGTTCCTCTTTCCAAGAGGGGGGTGAATTGATGATCAATAAAAATAATTATTTTTTCAATCTTTTCGCAAACTAAGAATAATCTTTAATCTATCTCGAAATCCAAGCAATAAAGTGCTGCAATGAAAGTAAAAGAGATAAAGAAAGAAATACAAACATAGGGTTTATACTGGTTCGGCCTCAATGCCTACATCCAGTATCCTTTCAATCAACCTGAGGTTGAAAGCCAATTGCACTATAAAGATATGAGTTTTTACAACAACGCTTTACAGAGATCACTTCTCAAATGTAATCACCTCTCTAAATCACTAATCTAATATAGCCAATACCAAAACCCTGCAGTAAGAACAATCCTCTTCTGTAGTCACCCTTTGAGACACCTCTCAAAGTACAAAGAACTCCTCGCTCTTCTTCCTAGCCACATGCACAAGGAACAACACAATCCAAGATTGCTAAAAATGAAATTTGACCAGTCAAGAGTACACCTTAGTAGTGCAGTACTTGATCGGTAGTGAAAATCCAAATATGTTCTTCAAGAAACCTTCAAGATAATTAACTTTTTGTGTATCTTGTTTCTTGGAGCGTCTTAGCACACCTGTAACTCTTTTCTCAATTCACAAAATATCATATATGAAAGTTTAAAATGATCAATTCTTTTTAGAGCAGTGTGCAATGCGTCAATTTATAGTATTCTCAACAGACGCAATCTAATCGATTACTATAATAATGTAATCGGTTAAATTAGTAACAGAGTTACTCCTGAAAAACATTCAAACAAATTTAACAAATTAAGCACATAATGTAATCGATTTACCATATCATGTAAGTCAAAACATATAAATCGAAGATAAACATCCTCACAAATATGATACTGATACATAGTGATGCAACTTTCCATAAGTCTTTAACATGTACCATGTTAAAACGAGGGACTAGTGTATTGTATATGCCTAAGTATCCTTTGGCCATGAGAATACAAAACCTAATCCTAGTCAAATACATGTTAGCCTACTAGGTCGACATGTACTCGGTCCATACCTACTTGATGAAGACAATGTCATCCAATTGCATTATTAGTTATATTAATGTTTAGGTTAGAATAGAAGATCCATAAATGATTACGATAACTTAAGATTAGCAGGTAATTAGGTCATGTGGCCTAGACCCGAGTCTATGAATACTAAGTATAAATAACATTTTACGACATACATTAATTGTATTCATTATTATAGCATTAATTACTTTCTGACGCACTTGACAAACTTGGTGTCAGAGTATCTTTTATAGTCACAAAACTCTGTTTGGCTAAAAAAGAGATAGTCTTAAAGAGAACTAATACTTCTAAAATTGAAGGCTTGAAGTGTTTGAAATATTTATCAAAGTCTTCGTAAATATATAAGAACAATTTCAATTTGAAATTTATTAAAGTAATCAAAAATATTTGTTAAGCAATTTGGAGATACGACTCCATAAAAAAAAGTTGTTTGAAACAACCTCTAAACATCTCGTACTCAAGATGCTCTTACAATCAAATTGGAATAAAATTAAGAATCCCGAAATCAAAAGTTCAAATCTCAACAATCTCTATTTACTAGCGTATAAACGTTTTTTTTTAACTTTCACACACACACACATTAAATAATTGGAATACAAAAGAGAATTCAATTAAACTGATGAACTCAATATCAGTATAATTGTTGTTATTGATGATCTCACTCTGAAGTACGTTTAATTATATAATAACATGCATAAATGGTGATTAAGAAAATTACTCGGATCATTATTTAATTTATCATATCATTTCTTGTTTTTGAATGAAATTGAATATTTTGATTCTTTTTATTGATTTTGATGATGTTTCTTCACTATCATGTCAGTGGTCCTCATGTGATGGGAAGATAGATTTCAGGATCTTTTTTCAGAAACGATGAACCATCAGTAATATAATTTTCTTTGATTATTTGTGAAAAAATGTTATTTATTGTTATCGCGTTTGCAACGTTAGAAGTTAGGTTTAAGAACTAGTACAACTTGTAATTATTATTTATGTTAGTTAGTTGATTCATCTTTTTATAAGATACTGTCTAAAAAATAATATTTATTTTTGTAATTACTTTTTATTTGAAAAAAAAAATTAGGAAAGTGTGATAAAGATATTGAACTTCTACGTCACAGTGTAATTACTAGGGAAAAAACGAAAAAAAAAAGAGAGAGAAAGGTTTAATATAATCACAACGAGGAATATTAATAAATGTGTGCTTAAAATTGTAGGTTTTGACGAAAATTTATATCAATAGAATGAAACTTTGAATAATGAAAATAATGTAACGTAGACAATGATAAAGCTAATGATTTTTTTTGTAGTCTAATGCCTTTGGAAATGCATTTCATAATGAATATTTTGACATTAATCGATGACGGATTTCCACATTTAAATATTGTTATGATCCTAAAATTTGGAATAAAATAAAGTGACAAATATATTCTTGTTGAAAAATAGCCCAAACATAAAATAGTCTTTTCTTTTTCCTTAGGATTATAGACATTAATGGGATGTATTTATTATTATAAAAAAATTGAGCAATGGTTGGTAATAGCCGTCATTGTCAAAACTGAACAGATTTAAGTAATTACTTTTTACAATAGTTTTGCATATTTTGTTTGGTAGGTAATTAGTGAGGCAAGAACAATATTAGTAATGAATGATTTGTATGTATGAGAAAATTGTGATGAGAAGAATGGTTGGTAAATGGTGGTGTAACATTAGAGTGGAGCATGTAATAAATTGCATGATGACGTAGTTGGGAGAAGAAGGTTGTTTTGGTAGGAAGAAGAGGAACGGGTAGGAAGAAGGAGAAGTTGCAATGTGGAGAAATGGAATAATAATAGATGTGGCTCCAAATCTACCGCAGGTTAATCTGCCTACCCCCAATCCACGTGTCTCTTAATCTGCCCGTCCCTCAAACCTACTCGCTTCTTCATCGTCCCCTCTCAATGCCTCCTTCTATTTATACACGCACCCTCCATTCTCAAACCACCTCACTCACCTTTCATCTCTCTCACTCACTCTCTTCTAACCGCTTTCTCTCCTTTACCTCTGCCATTCACGCACCTCCAGATGGTCACAGTCGAGGAAATCCGCAACGCCCAGCGCTCCCATGGCCCCGCCACCATTCTCGCCTTCGGCACCGCCACGCCCTCCAACTGCGTCTCCCAAGAGGATTACCCCGACTACTACTTCCGCATTACCAACAGCCAACACATGACCGACCTCAAGGAAAAGTTCAAGCGCATGTGTACGTACTCTCAACTCCTTTTTATGCTTTCTTCCTCTCACTCACTTTTTTAATTCGTTCATATTTGGAATGTTTTTCTTTGTGTACAGTTTTATATTTTTAATCAGTCATGATACTAATTTTCTGTCTGAATTTTAGGTCCATTTAAAGCTTACTTTCAGTGTTAGGTGAAACTTGACCAACCTTTGGTAAACTGGAGTTCATGGAAGTTTTAATTATGATAATAAGAGAAAAGAAAAGAGGTTTAGCTTTTCGGTTATACTCCTCAACAGTTTTTTTTTAGTAGTTCTGGTTTCTTAATTAGTTTCTTTAAGCAAGATGAGAAAAATCATTTATTAGTGCACCGGTGGTATTCAAAGAATTTGTGGGCAAGGTGTCGTTGAAACTGTGTCAAAACAAAAAAAGGTTATTTTTGTGGCTGATGTGATTACCTTTTGAAGTAAAAAGTGAGGGAAGTGATTTCAATTGTACAGGTGAAAAGTCGATGATAAAGAAGCGTTACATGCACCTGACGGAGGAGTTTCTGAAGGAGAATCCAAACATGTGTGCGTACATGGCGCCGTCGCTTGACGTGAGGCAGGACATAGTGGTTGTGGAAGTGCCGAAGCTCGGAAAAGAAGCGGCGAGGAAGGCGATAAAGGAGTGGGGCCAACCCAAATCAAAGATCACGCACCTGGTGTTTTGCACCACTTCAGGCGTCGACATGCCTGGAGCGGATTACCAGCTCACCAAGCTTCTCGGCCTCAGGCCTTCCGTGAAGCGTCTCATGATGTACCAGCAGGGCTGCTTCGCCGGCGGCACCGTGCTCCGTCTCGCCAAGGACCTCGCCGAGAACAACAAGGGCGCCCGCGTCCTCGTAGTCTGCTCCGAAATCACGGCCGTGACTTTCCGCGGCCCGTCCGATGCCCACCTCGACTCCCTCGTCGGCCAGGCTCTATTCGGGGACGGCGCGGCCGCGATGATCATCGGAGCGGATCCTGACAGAACCGTAGAACGTCCGATATTTGAAATGGTATCGGCCTCCCAGACCATTCTGCCGGACTCTGACGGTGCCATCGACGGGCACTTGAGGGAGGTGGGACTAACATTTCACCTCCTGAAAGACGTGCCCGGAATCATCTCGAAGAACATTGAGAAGAGTCTGACGGAGGCGTTTGCGCCGATTGGGATTAATGACTGGAACTCGATCTTTTGGATTGCACATCCGGGTGGACCGGCGATTCTGGACCAGGTGGAGGAGAAGCTCCGGCTGAAACCGGAGAAACTCCGGTCCACTCGGCACGTTCTGAGCGAATATGGAAACATGTCAAGTGCATGTGTTTTGTTCATTCTGGATGAAATGAGGAAGAAGTCGAAGGAGGAAGGGAAGGGTAGCACCGGAGAAGGGCTAGAGTGGGGGGTTTTATTCGGGTTCGGACCGGGTCTAACCGTTGAGACGGTTGTGCTGCACAGCGTTCCGTTGGAGGGGTGAGTGAACGTGAACGTGATGGTGATGATATGAGTGGATCATACTATGGAAAAGTAGTATATCACTGTATAATAACTACTAATAAGGAAAGACCTCCAGAATCTGAGGAAAAGTGTGATTATGTTAATTAGTGTAAAATTTGATTAAGGATTGATGTTAGCATAAAGCATATCAGTGGAAAGATGATGGTGTCTGTGATTGAACTTGTGAAAGTTTTAGTGCTTAATGCCATTGAATTTGGTTTTGGTGCTTTTACTGTTAAAATGATCCATGGTCACGAGGTCCCTTGGCTCTTTCGTCTTCTCATGTGAACCCAATCATCAAACTACAATTATTTAAGGTTATAACTGGACGACAAAAACAAACATCTTTTCTCTGTACAGCTATTTTATAACTTTTTTTATTCAATAGTTTAGTGTATATTTTCATTAAATATCTAGTTATACAAAAAATATGGTTAAATAGTTTGTATTCTTAAAAAATTGGATGTAAAATTTAAATTTTTCAAATTTTAATATATTTTTATCTTTAAATATTAAAAATAAGGTATATTTATTTTATTCTAACATTAATTCTTTTTATATGTTAAAGGTACAAATTTAACTCATCAATTAAACTAAACAACTGTATCTATTAATTTTTTTAATTTGAAAATTAAACTATTTCAAAATTTGGATCAAGATAAATTTATTTTATGTCAAAATTTAACCCTAAAGAATGTAAAAAATGTTATTTTTATTTTAGAAATGAACATCTAAACGAGCATTTTTGTTTAGAAAATTATATGTAGTTATATAAAATTTAATAGGTTGAGAAATTAAACGTATTAGAGATACCTCCTTAATTAACCTCATTTTTAAGAGAGAAAAGTCAAGAGAAAGGTTAACAAATGACTCAGCTATTTCTAATAAAATGTAAATTTTCATAAAATTAGTATTAAAGAACATTTATTAAGCTTTAAAATGCGAATTTGAATACAGCGTTCTATTCCTTTGTACATATTATAAGACAAAAAGGGTTTGGCACACTTCAATTAAATAAACTTTACGTGATTAGAAAAATTAAAATGTTAATCAATTTAAATAATAGAACGAATAATTAAGTTTGCCTCGTAATAACTATAGTTTCAAAGATTTTTGCTCTTCACGCGGATTGATAACAGTGAGTAAATAGTTTTCTGAAATATTTATATTAAAATATTTCAATCTCTTAATAAATGCACATTTCTATAGAGATAAAATGGTTAATTTTGAGACAAAATAGAAATGAAAAAAATAACTATTAATCACTTTTGATTTGAATTTTAAAGAATTAAAATATTTTTATTTAATAAATAGAAAATAATTGATTTTGAGGTAAATTTTAAATAAAAAGGTTACTGTTTTATTCAATGAGGAGAACATTGTTCGATTTGAATTTTCTTAAAAATTAAAATTGTAGTAGTATTAGGATTACTTTTATTTTAATAATACTACAAGAAAATCATTATATAGTAAAAAAATAATTAACTAGAGGCTAATTTAATGTTAAATACTAATTTAAATTCTAATTCACAATTTAATTATATTTTTATTGATAATAAAAATTATTTTAGATATCAATAACTTTTAATATATGAAATAAAGTTTAACTTAGTTAATATAATAACTAATTATTTTTTATTTTAAATTTAATTTTGTAAAGTTAAAAAGATAAAAATGACATTTAATACGTGTGAATTTATAACCATAACGTAAATCTATAGTCCTTCCATTTCAAAACAATAATGGTGTAAACTTATCGCTCACTAAATAAAAATATTTAATTAGTATAAAATAAAATACCCTTAAATTTTCAACTACTACTGCGTCTACGGACACTTTATTAATTACTCTTAATTATAAAAAGAAATACTATTTAAAATATTATTTAGAAACAATTATTTTAGAAAAAAAAAGCTCAAATGCCTATATTTAAAATGATTGGAATGCTTTTTTTTCCAAAATTATTTCTGATATGATTTAAACCTTTCATTCATCTCAATATCTTGTTTCATCAAGATAATGTATATAAAATCTTTTAGATAATAACTAAATTTTTTTTTCTGTGATATCGATAATGGATAAGAAAAAAGATCTAGATTTATGGAAAGTAGCTTGGTAGAGAATGAGACTCATGTCATACATAATTTTAAGATTTTAAAGAACCATACACAATATTAAGTATGTGACCATGTTTGTAAGCTATTATTTATTGTTGTTACTATCGTTAATATATAATCACTACTCAATATTCCTATGAAAGCATTCAATTTTAAAAGCATCAAGATAAAACAAGAGATGGACATGAGTTTATATACACATAAGATACCTCCATTAGTAAGAGGCCTTTTGGAGTGGTACCAAAAGAAAATCCGTAAGGGGTTAGCCCAAAACGGACAATATCTTACCTATGTGGAGATCTGTATGTGTGTGTTGAATCTCCTTACACCTTTAAGCTTTTCGAGATGTTCACTTGCTCCACCGAACAATATGGACACTTAATTTTCTCAAACAACTTAATCTAACTATGTAGATATCTCACCTAGATAATCGATCAGACCTCATGCCCCAATTGAGCTAACCATATGCTCCATCGATCGATGAGTTCCTAAATTAGATTTCAAATCCGGTGAGTTTCCTAAACCAAATTTTGAAATCTGGTGAGTTCCTAAATTGGATTTCAAAATCCAATGTGTTTCCTAAAGTCAATTTGGTGGAGCATGATGAGAGCTTGGTGGAGCATGTGGAGAGCTTGATGGACCATTAGTAAAGCTCGGTGTAACATGAGAAAAAATGGAGCATGAGGAGAGAAAACTCTAGATGAAGTCTTCATAATAGCCAAGTACATTAAAGATCTAACATGATAACTGTTGAACCTCGACTCTTATGGCTCACTAGACTTGGGTATAGAGCTCCTATGTCATAATGAATGAACCAACCTAAAATGTGTATTATGTGAAAAGACCAACCTATCCAAACCCACGCCTGAAAATAGCCCAAAAAATTCACAATCATATATAACAATTGTCATCTACCCTAAAGTTTAATAATTTCACAATATAATCAAGACATCAAAACAAAGCTTTTGATATTAATATATATACAAAGAAAAATACTTATATATGAAGGATAATACAAAAGCAAGGGAAACAAATATAAAAAAATATATATTGTACACACTTAACTAATAGGGTTAACACTTGAATTATCCATAGTGGACTCGTCACCTAACGCAACCGAAATTGCGGTGAGACGACAAATGAGAATTTTAAAAAAAAAAATGAACAATTCTTTTATAAAAGAAGTTGCCACCATAATTTATTGAGAAAAATTATGGAAAACCTAAAAAGAATGGTCAACGTAACCAAATTTTGAGTTCGGAAATCGATTTCGTGTGAAGAAGGTATTAGCACCCCAACGTCCATATTTTTAAATTATTTTGTCCCAACAAGGATTGACTTTGGTTCTAAGTATTCTAAAAATGAGAAATCAAAGTTATGTAGTTATTTTTGGACTTCTTTATTGAAAATGTTGATATTTTTTATTTTGATATTTTTATATATTTTTTAAAATTATTTTTAATAAATGGTGTCCCAACCAAACAAACGTAAAAACAAGTGAAAGATGAAACTATTTTTTATTATTAAAGATTTTGTATATTTTTTTAATTTTTACATGGTTGACAAAAATTAAAGTATTAAATACTAGAACGATGTGTATAATCACACGAATAATCATACCAGTTTAAAAATACAAGAAAATATTTTTCATGTTTTTATGGGTTAAATATGCTTTTAGTCCCTAAACTATCATGCTATTTTGGATTTCGTCCCTCTTCGAAAGGTTTGTTCATTTTCGTCCTCTTAGTTTGGAAACTCGTATTTTTAGTCCTTAAAAAGTAACGACGTTAGATTTTCTGTGAGGTGGCTAACAGTGAGCCACATGTGATACCATCTTCCCTCATAAGTGTGTGCCACATTGCTTCTTCTTCTTTTTTTTTTTTTTTGAAATTAGATTAAGTATGTGCCACGTATATTTTCTTTTCTGAAATCAGATAAGGGGTTTTTTGTTCGTGAAAATAATTAGGGTTCTTAAGTTATCTTGAATCAATTGAAGGAAAATTAGTTTTACTCGAAGCAAGGAAGAAAGGAAGCAAGCAAGGTGGTCGTTGCAGTGGTCGTGAAAGAAACGATGGCGGTGAAAGAAAGACGTAAGCAATCATGGTAATTTTTTTGTTTTCTTTTTCGTTTAGGATTGATGGAATTTGGGCGTAATTATTCACAGATAAAATAATGGCAAAGGGTGGCGAAATTTCAAGTCTCCGCCATTACTAGCCCCAATTATCTCACCCATAGATAAATTGGACTGAAGCAACAAATCCCTATCCCCTAATTCAGGAAGTGACTGAACACTCTAGTTCACCCCGAAATCATCACTAGAGCAAGCAACATTAGGCTTGACCTGATTCACCCCACTAGCTTGCATCAATTTCTTAGCAGCTGAAGCCATGCCATTTGCAAACCTATGATGATGATGGTTATTATGGTAATGGTGTTGTTGTGAGAGTCTATACCTTGAAGACACATAAACCGAGGGACTAGGAGTGCTAGGCCTAGAAACACAAGGTGTGGAATTGCCATTGTCGATTCTGCCAGAACATGATTTTGAAGGGTGTGGGCGAACCTGTCCGTGTTCGTTGTTGTTCTCTTTGGAAAGCTTCATGGAACATTGTGATTGTTTTCTTTGAGAGACAAAACATCCCATTGGAAATGGGGTTTCGAAGTTCTCGTCGACGGCGGGATCAGACTCCGACCGTGGGTGGCGCTGCACGGCAGGGGACATGAATCGGGAGCTGACCTCTCGGACCCTAGGTCGCCGCTGGGTGGGAGGCAAAGGAGATGACAGAAGGGCGGTGAGATTGGGGTTGTCCTCTTGCATGATCTGAACCTGCACCATGGGAAACCCCAAATGGATGAAAATGGAGACTTAGGGGAGGGAACAATGGTGGGTGTGAAAGAGATGAGCGAAAGTTTTGAGTGATTGGGGGAGAAGAAGGAAGAGTTTGGGGAAAACGTGGCAAATACTTAATCTCACTTCAGAAAAGAAGGCAACGTGGCACACACTTATGAGGGAAGCTGACATCACACATGGCACACCGTTAGCCACCTCACAGAAAATCTAATGTCGTTGCTTTTATAAGGACTAAATATACGAGTTTCAAAACTAAGAGGACAAAAATAACCAAACCTTTCGAAAAGGGACAAAACCCAAAATAGAATGATAGTATAGGGATTAAAATCATATTTAACCCTTTTTTTATTTGATTATCAAACAAATATGATACTTGACAATCAATAGTAGTTTTAAATTATTATGAAAAATTCAATTATAAAGTAAATTTGGGACTTAATATGATAACAAAATTTTTTAATATTATTATAAAATTTTATAATTTTTATTAGAAAAAATGGTTTATAAGTGAAAATAGAAAGAGTGACAAAACTATTATGAGAGTGCCAATAAAAAAACATACCTAAGAGCATAATTTAAACTAAAAGAAAGGAGGTGAAGAAATAAAAACCTAAGTGAAAGAAGTAATGATAGTCCAACCGATATGTAAGTGAAAATGAAGGTTTTAGGAGATGAAAATGATGATGTAGTTATGTAGAATATTGTTATAATGTTTGGTGATGGTTTTGTACGGTGAAAGAAAATGGGGAATGATGATAATATGGTAAAAGTGATAAAATTATGAATATAATAAACAAGAGTGATGGTGTGGGGAAAAGAGATGTATGTCTCTTTATGTTTATGTGTGCCTCTTCATATGATATGTTGTGTATTTATACACACATTAAAATTATAATCTAGCTTTAGTTGTAAATGAACAATATAAAAAAAGAATTGATATGATGTCAACACATTACAAAAATCAAATCATAGCATAATATCCGAGATATTGATTTTAATTATTATATATTTTTTATTTCTTTTTATGCTAAAATTAAAGTTTGAAAATCTAAAAAAAATTTATTTCATTTTATATCTTGTATTTTTATTTTTTTAAAATAAATTTATTTCACGAAATTGAGTGTTAACATTGAGAATGGAGAAAAAAGATATGACTCATAAAAGATGTTGAAAATTTTGACAAGATAGCCAAATAAAATGGAAAAATCAACAAATAATCGAGTGGAGTAGAGAACTTAACAACACAGTCGAGTAGCGTAGATAAACTAACTAAAATACTGAGTAGCTCGAAGACAATAAAAAAAACTAAAATAGCTTAATGAGAACATGAAAAGCTCGGATAACCAAATATTCATAATACTAATATATAAAATTCCAAAAAAGTTTTCCATAACCTCAAATTACTTATCATTTTTAAAAGAATATTCTACTACATATTATCTTTTAAGTGATTATATCGTGAAATCAATCAACAGCACTGCACGCAATATTAATTTCATTATTATACATGAAATTAAAATTATTATCATATCAAGTAGATTTAACATTTATAACAATATAGCTTAATTTCAAACTTCTAAAAATAGAATTAAATATAATGAAAAATCAATCATCTTTTATCAGGTCAATAACTACCATAACCTTTTTATTATATATCATTAAATAATAATTTCACTATTTTATTATTTTGTTCATATAAATGAAAATTATTATTTTCTTCATAAAAGTTTTTAAACTTATTATTTCATAAAATTAATTACCAGCATTGTAATATCAATTGTATTATCAATTTCATTTATTATATTTAATAACAAAAATTACAACAATATAACCTAATTTTATTATATCTTTTTAAATTATAGTTCCACTATTTTATTATTTTCATATATAAAATAAAAATAATTTAAAAAAAAATAAACAATCCGTGCTTTTGCACGTGTCAATAGCCTATTATATAAAAAGAAAATTACAAAGAAATATATATGAAAAGTTAAATAATGACTCATATTAATTCAGTAATAAAGTTAAATAACTTAATATTTATTAAGAAATTGTAATATCTTGATATGAATGTCATTGTTAGGAAACTTGAAAATGTAATATGCTCACATGTTAAACATTTCCACACAAAAACAATATTTTGACACTATTCACTATTAACTATATCCTAATCTAAATCCAAGTTTGACTCCACTAGTTTCACAATTTGTTAGATCATACCACAATGTTTTATCTCATATATTTTGACTCTTATTTTTTTTTCCACCATTAATAAAACATATGATATTTAATGGATATATAAAAATTTGGTTGTAATAAAGAACCAAAATGCAAAATATTAAGATGGCAAATAATAGAAGTCCTGACCCATCTTCATTTTCATTACCACCGACGACAAATAATTAAATGGGTCCATTTTTTTTATTATCAATATCTCATTCTAAAAATGTGTATATAAAGTAGAACTACCTAAAATCATTTTCAATATCTTCAATATTGTCTCTCTATGGTCTATAAATATCAACATGAATACAATATAATATCTAACAAGAAGACATCGTGCACAATACGTTTATTTATAATGTCCAACAAACAAAGAAAACGACTTTACTTATTTTAAGCACACTTTTGTTATACATAAGAACTCCCACCTTTATAAATTAATGCACATTCATTAACAAATAATCAAATACCTAAAATATGTAATAATGGTGTAAGAATCCTTGTTCAACTTTTGATCACATATGACGTAATCTATATATTTAAAGCATTAGTAAATTAAGAATATCTCCTTTTATTAATAGGTTTCCGTGTTTAATATTATGACCCAAATATTGGTTCAACATACCTTCCCAATTGAGATTTCATAATGAATTCTTATCTTTGGAGAATTATGTACAAAATTACAAAAACAACATATTCCATAATATCACACAAACAACATAATAACTGTGAATTTAACATTTTCAAATAAAATTACCAATCAGAACATTCAACAAGCAAAAAATATATATATAATATCATAATATTTCATTTCAACAATTTGAAAAAGGACGAACATCCATAGGTTAAACCACTAATAAGTACGATGCATCTTTTTATACATAAGAACGTAGCAGTTTTATACTTCATGACTTTAGCCTTTAAATTTAATTCTTACATTATAAAAAAAAAAATCATCTAAAAGAGTATCTTACCAAAGGAAATTATAAGATA